>NW_004443940.1:28682562-28698859 GCF_000243295.1 Trichechus manatus latirostris | reverse complement strand
AAAAGAATGCTAGGGGAGCTTGCCGTTGGAATGGAGAGATGAGAGACTACGAAATGGAGAAAAACAGAAGGGGGAAGAGGAAGAAAAGAAAAGAAAGAACAAATAAAAATCAGAAAGGTTAAAGAACCGCAGAGTTCCCGGGGATCCCACTGATGCAGCTATGAGGTCTGGGGAAGTCGCTCTCAGGTGTCACAGCACAGCCTGGCCAGAAGGTGCAGAGGCATACAATGCCTGGTATTCAGGGATCAGAAAGAGAAGGAAGATATAGAGAGACGAGAAACTGAGCAATGAAGAAAGACAAAAGGGAAAAAGAGGGAAAAGAAATCAAAACAAATAAAAAAAAAAAAGAACATGAAAGGCCCCCAAAAAAAACAGGGAAAAAAAAAAAAACAACCAAAAAAGAAATGTCCTCAGGGATCCCTCTGCACTTCTCTGGAAGCTGAAGGGGAGTCTCCCTGGCACGCAGGTCTGCCTGGCCAGAAAGGGCTCCCAACTCAAGAAAAGGAAAAGAAAACAGACAAACAAATCAAAACGAAGAAAAGCCCCGGGATCCCACCAGCGCAGTAGCCCAGACCGGGAAGCAGCTCCACACTCGAATGTAGCTCCGCAGCCCCTCAGGAAGAAACAAAGTCACGCTCGGAGCCAGCACTGGAGCAAAATGGGGGGAGGGGCGGCGAGAGGCAAGCCAGAAATCAAAAGAAGCAGAAAAAAAAAGCAACACCAGCAGCCAACAAATGGCACTCAGAGAGCCAGCCAGTGCAGGCTGGTGTTTCTGGACAAGAGACTGTGTCCGCGGGAAGCAGAGGAGGCCGAGTGTGGGTGAAGAAGGGTGGAGAGTGGGAAAGCGTGAATCACAAATTGCCGGAACTCTGGAGCCCCTCAGGAGGAAGCAAAGATGGCACATGGAGCCAGGCACTTGAGTGAAAGCAGGGCGAGGTGGCGAGAGGAAAGTGAGAAATCAAAAGAAGCAGAAAAAAAAAAGCAACACTAGCAGCCAACAAATAGCACCCAGAGAGCCGCCCGCTTGAGTGTGTGGAATCCAAGCAGCCGGCGCCTCCCAGTCAAGAGACTGTGGCTGCGGGAAGCAGAGGAACAAATGAACAAAAGCCCCGGGAACCCACCAGCGCGGCAGCCCAGACCGGGAAGCAGCTGCGCACTCGAAGGCGCCCCGCAGCCCTGCAGGAAGAAGCAAAGATGGCGCTCGGAGCCAGGCACTCGAGCAAAAGGAGGGGGAGGCAGCGAGAGGCAAGTGAGAAATCAAAAGAAGCAGAAAAAAAAGAAACACTAGCAGCCAACAAATGGCACCCAGAGAGCCGCCCGCTTGGGTGTGTGGAAGCCAAGCAGCCGGCACTTCCCAGTCAAGAGACTGTGGCCGCGGGATGCAGAGGAGCCCAAGCCGGGGCGAAGAGGGGTGGGGGGTGGGAAAACACACAACGCAAATTACCGGCTGTTTTGTCTCCGACTGGATGCTCCGTGAGGCTGCTTTCTCATACCCCCATTTGCTGGTCTCCAATAGGAGTCCAAGACAGTGGATCCGCGCTGCGTTAGCTGGTAGGGGACCTCTGCATGAATCTCTCCTCGCTCTCCGTTCTCTTTCAGTATTCTCACTCCATTTGGTGCTCGGCTGAGTTCTTTGTCTCTTCATTTGATGTTCTAGGGTTTCAGGATTGTTGCATTCTCTGTTTGGCTTAGTTTTTCAGATCTTTACTGTGGAGGGACGGTGTGGTGCTTCTGCCTAGAGTGCCGTCTTGCCAGAACCTTCCTGATTTGAGATTTTTAACTACACCTGTAATGAATAAAAAAGAGTACATACTGTAAAATCCCATTTATTAAAAAAATAAAAATTGCTAGAAAGTACAAGTTAATCTATGGTGACAGAACTGTAAGGAGAAATTGACAAATTTATTATTATAGTTTGCGACTTCAACACTCCTCTAACAGTAATTGACAGATCCAGCAGGAAGAAAATCAGGAAAGATATAGTTGAACTGAACAGCACCATCAATCAACTGGATATAATTGCCATTTATAGAATACTTCATCCTACAACAGCAGAGTATACATTCTCAAGCTCACATGAACATTCACTGAGCTAGACCACATCCTGAGCCATAAAACACATCTTAACAAATTTAAAAGAACAGAAATCATACAAAGACCACAATGGAATTAAACAACAATGTAAATATAGGTGGAAGATCTCAAAATATTTTGAATTACACAACACATTTCCAAATAACACGTGGGTCAAGGAAGATGTCTCAAGAGAAATTAAAAAAAAAATTGGAACTAAATGAAAATAAAAATACAACTTATCAAAACTTCTGGAACACAGAGAAAGCAGTGCTTAGAGAAAAATTTATAGCACTGAATGCATATATTAGAAAATAAAGATTTAAAATCAATATTCTAAGCTCCTACTGTAGCAATCTTAACAAAGAACAAATTAAATCCAAAATAATAAAAATTAGAGCAAATATCAATGATATTGAAAACAGAAAATTAATAAAATCAACAAACCAAAAACTATTGCTTTGAAAAGATCATTAAAATTGATAAACTTCTGGCCAAGATAACCAAGAAAAGAAGAGAGAAGACACAAGTTACTAGTATAGGCAGACCCTGGGTTAAGAACATCCAACTTACATACAACCTGTAGTTACAAACAAAACCCTGTAAAGCCTATTATATCAAAAATTCCAGGTACATGCAATTGTTCGTAATAACAGATGGTCACTACTTTTCAACGTGCAGCAAAACATTATTATTATTATTACTGTATTATTATGTTAAAGATATTTCAGTGTATCTAGAAGTGATTCTGTAATGTTTTTGTGCATAGAAAGGTACACTATATACTAAGACAAACATTTGACTAACTGACATTATATATAAACCGTACCTTACTGTTCCAACTTATGTACAAATTTGACTGAAAGATTTAGGAATGGAACTCATTTGTAATCTGGGGACTGTCTGTATTAGAAATAAAAGAGCGAGCATCACAACAAATCCCATGGACATTAAAAGGATAGTTAAGGAACAGTATGAACAACTCCATGCCCACAAATTTGGTAATTTAGATGAAATGGGTCAATTCCTTGAAAGACACAACTTACTAAAACTCATACAAGGAGAAATAGATCATCTGAATAGGGCTATATCTATTAAAGAAATTGGACCAAAAGTTGATAAACTTCCCAAACAGAAAAGACCAGGCGCAGATGATTTCACTGGTCAATTCAACAAACATTTAAATAAGGATTAACACCAATTACAGGCAGTCTCCGTATTACTAACAAGGCCCCTTCTAAAGTGTGTCTTTAAGTCGAATGTGTAGGTGCTTCGGAAGGGGTGAATATGATCCTTATTTAGCCTTACTTTAGGGCAAGAAAAGGCTTGAAGAGTTTTCAGTAATTTAAAAGCTGCACGTACACAAAGTGCTTGTGACGAAGAATTTGTTGCCAGTAGGGGTTGGTTCAATTGTTTCACAGTGAGGGCAAATTTGTATAACATTAAAGGGCAAGTCTGAGTGGTCTGTAGGTGGGACATTCTTAACCCTGGGATGTACTGTATTCTCAAACTCTTTCTAGAAGAAGAGGGAACACTTCTTAACTCATTCTACGAGGCCAGCATAACCGTAATATGGAAACCAGAAAAATGCATTAGTTGGAAGGAAAATTAGAGACTAATATCTCTCATGAACATAGATGCAAAAATCTTTGGCAAATTATTAACATACTGAATACAGCAGTATATAAAAAAAATAATACACCAAGACCAAGTGTGGTTTATCCCAGGTATGCAAGGGTGGTTCAACAGTCACAAATAAATTAATGTAATTCATCTTATGAACAGGCTAAATAAGAAAAATCTTATGATCATATTAATAGATGGCAGAAAAATCATTTGATAAAATCCAACAGTCATTCATGAGGAAAAGTCTCAGAAAACTAGGAATAGAATGTTACAAAGAACACTGACAAAAAACTTACAGCTGACATCATACTTAACGTGCTCCCTTCTTGATTTTGGGGATCGCCTTTATATTGCTCCTCAGGGAGAGTCTGAGTGAAACCCATGTGAAACTGTTCACTATAGATCAGTAAGCAAGCACAGGTAAGCTCATGCTTGCCTGTGCTTACTTGGTTATTTGTCCCTGCTTTAGCTTTTAAAATTTCAATGCTTTTCATTTTTGCAGTTGGGGTGTGTCTATAGTGGAATCTCATTACGATTTTTATTTGCATTTTCTGGTTGCTAATATTTACTGACTGCTGGAATATAATTTTTTTGTGAACTTCTCTTCAAGTCTCTTACCCATTTCCTACTGGGTCATCAGTCTTTTTCTTATTGTATAGGAGTTTTTAGTATATATTCTGGATATGAGCCTTTTGCTGTTATGTTCTTGCAATGTATACCTCCTTTCTGTGGTTTCGTTTTTACTCTCTTTATGATAATGAAACCAAACCTGTTGCTGTCAAGTTGATTCTGACTCATAGTGACCCTATAGCCATGGTAGAACTGCCCCATAGAGTTTCCAAGGAACAGCTGGTGGATTTGAACTGCTGACCTTTTGGTTAGCAGCCAAGCTCTTAACTACTGCATCAACAGGGCTCCCTCTTTATGATATCTTAGATAAAAGTAAGTCTTAATTTTAATGTAATACAATTTATAAATCATTTCATATATGGTTATTGCTTTTTGTGCCTTGTTTAAGAAAAATTTTCCTACCTTAAAGTCTTAAATATATTTTCCTATGCAACCATCTAGAAGATTTAATGTCTTACTTTTTATATTAAGATCCACAGTCTACATGGAACTGACTTTTGTATATGTTTTGTGATAGGGATCCAGCTCTATCTTTTTTCATTAGAATATCCATATGAGGCTTAATTTCTTGTGTCAACTTGGCTAGGCTATGGTGCCTAGTTGTTTGAAGAAATGCTAGGCTGGATGCTGTTGTGAAGATATTTGCTCATGTGATTAATATTTATAATTAGTTGACTCCAAGTAAATATATTACCCTCATCATGTGGATGGGCCTGATCCAATCAGTTGAAGGCTTTAAGAACAAAAAATGAGGTTACTGAGAGAAGGATTCTGTCTCAAGACTGTAACATAGAAATACTGCCAGAGTTTCCATTCTGCTCCGCTTATGTATATGTATCTTTTTTGTTGGTTCTGTTTCTCTGGAGAACTCTGTCTAATACAGATTTTGGTACCAGAATTAAGGTTATCAGTCTAAAATAGACACTCTAGATATGAGTTTATTTCTCTGTACACAATACTTCTACCAAAACTACCATTCATAGACTCACAGAATGCCTTATCCACCCATGGTATTCCACACAGCATTGCCTCTGATCAAGGAAATCACATCACGACAAATGAAGAGTGATAATGGGTCAATGCTCATGGAATTCACCGTTCTTAACATGTTTTCCATCATCCTGAAGCAGCTTGCTTGATAGAATGATGGAATGGCCTTTTGAAGACTCAGTATCAACTAGATACTGATCTGGTACTATCATATCATCTAGGTGTAGTCCCTGTAGGGCTGAGACAGTGTTCTCTAGAAGGCTGTGCATGCTCTAAATCAGCATCCAGTATAGGTGCTATTTCTTCCATAGCGAGGATTCATGATTTCAGGAATTAAGAAGTAGTAATGCAGTGGCATCACTCAATATTACCTCCAATGATCCACTAACAAAATTTTTGCTTCCTATGCCAATTACATTATGCTATGCTGGTCTAGTGGTCTTCGTTTTAAAGGAAGGAATACTTCTAGTAGGAGACACAACAATGATACCATTGAACTGAAAGTTAAGGCTATAACTTGACCACTTTGGGCTCCTCATGCCTCTGAATAAACAAGAACAGAAAAGAGTTGTTGCACTAGTTGTTATGATTGATGTTGTTGTTAGGTGCTGTTGAGATGGTTCCAATTCATAGCGACCCTACGTACAACAGAACAAAACACTGACTGGTCCTGTGCCATCCTCACAATTGTTGCTATGTTTGAGCCCATTGTTGCAGCCACTGTGTCATTCCACCTCATTGAAGAGCTTCCTCTTTTTTGCTGACCTTCTACTTTATCAAGCATGATGCCCTTCTCCAGGAACTGGTCCCTTCTGATAACATGTCCAAAGTACATGAGACAGTCTGGACGGACATCTTCACTTCTAAGCAACATTCTGGCTGTACTTCTTCCAAGACAAATTTGTTCATTCTTCTGGTAGTCCATGTTATATTCAATATTCTTCACTAACACCATTATTCAAAGGCATCAATTCTTCAGACTTCCTTATTCATTGTCCAGCTTTCGTATGCATATAAGGTGATTGAAAGTACCATGGCTTGAGTCAGGCACACCTTAGTGCTCAAAGTGACATCTTTGCTTTTTAACACTTGAAAGAGGTCTTTTGCAGCAGATTTTCCCAGTACAATATGTCGTCTGACTCTTTGACTGCTGCTTCCGTGGGTGTTGATTGTGGATCCAAGTAAAATGAAATCCTTGACAACTTCAATATTTTCTCCATTTATCATGATTTTGCTTATTGGCCCAGTTGTGAGGATTTTTGTTTTCTTTATGGTGAGGTGTAATTCATACTCAAGGCTGTAGTCTTTGATCTTCATCACTAAGTGCTGCAAGTCCTCTTCAATTTCCAAAAGCAAGGTTGTGTCATCTGCATATCACTTGTTATTAAAGAGTCTTCCTCCAATCCTGATGCAGCATTCTTTTTCATATAGTCCAGCTTCTCAGATTATTTGCTTAGCATACAGAATGAATAAGTATGGTGAAAGGATACAACCCTGAGGCAAACCTTTCCTGATTTTAAACCATGCAGTATCCCATTGTTTTCTTTCAACAACTTCCTCTTGGTCTATGTATAGGTTCCTCATGAGCACGATTAATTGTTCTGGAATTCCCAATCTTCACAATGTTATCCATAGTTTGTTATGACTAACACAGTCAAATGTCTTTGCATAGTCAATAAAACACAGCTAAACATCTTACTGGTATTCTTGGCTTTCAGCCAAGATCCATCTGACATTAGCTATAACATCCCTGGTTCCACGTCCTGTTCTGAATCCAGCTTGAACTCTTGGCAGTTCCTTGTGGATGTACTGTTGCAATCGTTTATGTATTATCTTCAAAAAATTTTTACTTGTATGTGATATTAATGACATCGTTTAATAATTTCCACATTCTGTTCCATCACCTTTCTGTGAAATAGGCACCAATATAGATCTCTTCAAGTTGGTTGGCCAGATAGCTGTCTTCCAAATTTCTTGGCATAGATGAGTGAGCACTTTTGGCATTGCATTTGTTTGTTGAAACATCTCAATTGGTATTCCATCAATTCCTGAAGCCTTGTTTTTCACCAGTGTCTTCAGGGCAGCATGGACTTCTTCCTTCAATACTATCAGTTCTTGATCATATGCTACCTCCTGAAATGATTAAAAGTTGACTAATTCTTTTTGTTACAGTAACTCTGTGTGCTTCTTCCATTTTCTTTTGAAGCTTCCTGCGTAACTCAATATTTTGTACATAGAATCCTTCAATATTGCAGCTTGAGGCTTGAATTTTTTTCTTCAGTTTTTTCAGCTTGAGAAATGCCTAGCGTGCCTTTTCGTTTTAGTTTTTCATATGAAAACTACGCTGGAGATCACATGATAAAACTTTGCAATGCAAACCACTTATTCATTGCAAATACTTTTTTTTAACAGCATAACCAGTGACTATACACGTGGACCTTGCCAGACAGAATACAAAAGGATCAATTTGACTGCATCTGTGGGAAAGAGACAATGGAGAAGCTCAATATCATCAGGTCAGATCAAGGCCAGGGGCTGACTGCAGAACTGACCATCAATTTCTCAGATGCAAGTTCAAGTTGAAGGTGAAGAAAATTAAAACAAGTCCACATGACCCAAAATACGAACTTGAGTATATTTCCACTGAATTTAGAGACCATCTCATGAATAGATTTGATGCATTGAACACTAATGATCGAAGACCAGACAAGTTGTAGGATGACATCAAGGACATAATACATGAAGAAAGCAAGAGGTCATTAAAAAGACAGGAAAGAAAGAAAAGAAAAGAACAAAATGGGTGTCAGAAGAGACTGAAACTTGCTCTTGAACATAGTGTAGCTAAAACGAATGGAAGAAATAATGAAGTAAAAGAGCTGAACAGAAGATTTCAAAGGGTGGCTCAAGAAGACAAAGTAAAGTATTATAATGGTATGATTGATAACAAGAGGAAATTGGGCTGATATTACACAATGAAAGTAAAGAACAGTAGGTACGGAATACAGAAGATCACTTAGAACATCTCTTAGTATTATCATGCTCTGTGATTAAAGTTGATGGAAAACTACACCAATCTATGGCCCATGCCATTCAGGAACAAAGGTTTGGGTTACCCTACCAGGCAAAGAACCACCAGGCAAAGAATCAGACCAACTGAGGTGCTTGCTGTGGGCAAAGGGAGTATGAAATGGGTAGTGAAAAAAATGTAGTTATAAATACAGCTATGGCCTCATAATCAGTGGCAGAAACAAGGAAACAAGGAAAGGTGGTATCCCTACAGGGATGGGAGGAATTTGGAGCCATTTTGCAATCTACAATAATCATTTTTGTAGACATGGTTCTTAGTATGGCATTTGATCCTATAGAAGGCACTCAATAAATGCTTGCTGAGTGACTGACTGAATGAATACTGTGAAATAAGGCATTCATATTTCTAATTAAAGAAAAACTTTGTATACAATTACTTTTCTTTTTTTAAAAATTGTTGCCTTGAAATGGTAATATGCTTAACTATTACATTAAATCATGGCTGTTCATTCTTATTTGAGATTAAGAAATGCAATAAATTCATCCATATTTCATTATGGCAAAGTGTTAAAAATAGACTACTTAACAGACTTTTGCAGGTTAGAGGTTTTAAACATTCAAATAATGAGGAAGAAACAACTTCAGCGTTTTGCTAGTAAGGGTAAAAATGGAATAAATAGTATCAATATGAAGATATGTTTTTTCTCCCCTGAAGAGGAACAGATAGGATAGCATATGCTTTTCTAAATGTGGAGCTGCTCTGTGCTCAGTACAACTAGCACAACAGTAGCAATTAGATGACTCAGCTTAGAAAATGTTCCCAAACTACACTGTGCAAAGTCAGGTGGTCTAGAATGAAATACAGTGAAACATACAGTGAAGGAAGTGGATTTATTTGAGATATTTTATACTAGGTCTCTATCTTAGTTTGATTTTGATAAAAAGCTTTATTGCTAGAAAAGTCACAAGAGATTCTTCTCACCTGTTTTGGTGTGGCCCAGAAATTAAAGAGACTTGAAGGTTACAGTATCTTTGACAGGTGCAGCAGTCTGTTTAACAAACAATTCTTAAAATTCTCCTCAAAGAAAGGTTATTTAACAATTATCGACTCACTGTTTCCCTCTCTCTGTCTCTTTTTCTTTTTGGAACTAGTATTGTCAGAGTTGTTTAGTTGAAATCCTCTTGTGTTAAAGGATTCATATCTTTAGACAGGCTAATGAAAGCTGCCACGGGCATCATATTTCCCTAGTTCTATGATTAAGTTTCACAAATCTGGTAAAATTAGCTAGTTCCCTACTTCATCCTACTGTTCTTATTGCTTCACTCTTTCCCTCTTGTTCACCAGCTTATTTGCCTGTAGGTCACAATGGGACCAGTTACTAATCAAGGCCAATGGCAACCATGACCACATTGGGTGCCATGTTTCATCTGTCAAATGACATCTATCGTTCCTCCTTCTTGTCAAAAAGAAAATTAAACTAACATAAATATCTGTTTTTGCCCTGATTAAAGGCCTACAACCTCCTGAGGCATTGCCTGACACTCTCTTGACTTGAGAGAGACTTAGTGTTCCTGTAACATCATTTGGAGACAGTGTGCCTGTCTCCCTGGGTCATTATTCTTCAGAGTCACTTGTTTTTCAGGGACTATAGGCTAGATAATCTAGACCTCCTTTGGGGTGCTAATTAAGAATAGTACCCAAAATTAATCAGCAGGCTCACTAGGGCGAAGGGGAGCTGTCTGAAGACCTTGGACTATAACATGCTTCTGGTGCAGAGAAATGAGCCTTCGGCTATTGACAAAAAGCAAATAAGTGCACAGACGGCAATGTGACATAAAAATTTATATATATGTACAAGTATACACTCATTTTTCTTGTCAGCTTGTCAACTTTAATTATAAAGGTTGATTTGCTGTTTGGCAGATCTCGACATTGTAGATGTTGACCATTTGAAAAGCATCATATGGTCAATGTCTTAGAAGGAACAATGACATAGGAAGGCAATGGATGGTTAATGTGTTCAAAGTCCACACTGAACACAAAGGCTTGCATAGTAACTGAATTGTAAAAATTATCTCATCCATTGAAGAAAGAGAATATATTTTACCTACAATACAGTGTTGATAATGGATGAAAACCGTGGTTTAGGAGGTGCAATTATTTTCATTCTTTTTTTTTTTTTTTTTGACTTCTTAACTTTATTCGAATCTACTTCTATTTAGTATTAAAGGCTTTCTAAGAACTTTAGACCAAAATTATCCTTTTTTTAAAGCAAATTCAGTCTATTGAACTTATTAAAAATGTCTAGCTTCAAATCTTTAAAGTTAATAAGGATTATTTCTTTTCCTATACTGTAGAATCAAGTATCACTTTTTTATAGTGCTTATCTGGGTAATAAAATTTTATTAACTCTAAACTATCTGCAGTTAACTCACACCTGAATAGCAGTCTTCACCACCATATCAAAGAGTGATGGATTCTCATTCTGTAACTCAGATTGTCAACATTTTTTCCAAAGTTGGGAGGTTAGGAACACTTGTTTTTACCCTTTAGCATTCTAAATGCTGTTTGCCAGATTGCACATTTAGGGTGCTTATATATTATAAAATATCATATTAAATATGATATATTAAATATGATATTTTAAGACCCTCAACGAGATAGATTGACACAGTGGCTGCAATGATGGGTTCAAGCATAGTAACAGTTGTGAGGATGGCACGGAACCAGCGTTTCATTCTGTTGTACATAGGTTCACTATGAGTAGGAACCAACTAGATGGCACCTAACAACAACAGCATATTTTTTTTAAGGTGGGTGTACCTTGAGAGCCTAGTCTTTCCTATGGTAGGCAATAAATGAAGTGCTGTTCATTGTTTCCATGAATGATGTTTGGATCCTGAGCTATCCAAGTGGGTCCTGATGTTTGCACTGAATCTGATATTGATACAAGTTGAAAGTCAAGATTGGTACAACTTTCAAGTTGGTCAGATTGTTTTATTACAAAAAATCAGTAGTTCCCTACCCCAAAGCAACACCCTGAATGAACATTGCCCAAAAAATGGGAAAAAGTTAACAGAGCAATTAAGGCAAATCATCCTTTGCAGTTTGTCTACACAGTCAAATATATGTTTCAAGGACTAAATTGCATATCTTACCACTGTAATTTAATCTTGCCTATCCAGTAGGATGACTATATAATTTATTTATAATTGGCAATATCTATTCAAGGGCTATGAAATATTCCTGTTTGATATGTGTATCAAGAATATTCTACAAAATCGTATTTCTTAACTCATTTTTTATTTAATTTTCTTTATTTTTAAAAAATAATTTTCTGTGTATCTACATGATTTAGTGTCAACAATATTGAAACTATCATTTCAAGACTATCTTTTAGTTATAAATGGATAGTCACAGCAGAGGTATATCATTTGGCTGATAAGTTTTTGGGATCGACTTTGCTAAAACACAGTCATTACTTCTTAGATCACTACCTTATACTTCCTACAGTTTCTAGTTCATTTAGTTCTTTTCCATTTGAGGTCACTTGATAAATAATGTAGGAGAGCAGGGAATGACATCTTTTTCCAAAGGTAGAAGGGGCATATTCATCACCTTGAATATCCTCTTAATAACCAATGAGTTACAAATTCTTTAAAAAAAGGCCAAACTAACTGGACTACCTGGGACCAGTAGACTCCCTGAGACTATTGCCCTGAGAGAGTCTTTAAACCTTGAACTAAAACTGTCCCCTGAGATCACCTTTTAGCAGAAAAGCAGAGTGATACACAAAATAAAGGAAATTACCCATTAGATCAGTGCTCTACTAAAACAGTATCTGTATGAGTCCAAAAGGTCAACATCTAATCCAAACCCAAGATGAGAATATAAGGGGGCAGGGAAACTAGAGTACTGGAAATGGAGCAACCAGAACACAATTAAAGTGAATGTTGAAACAATGTGGAAAATGTAACTAACATCCATGATCAATTTTGTGTGGAAATTGTCAGATGGGAACCGAACTTCCTGTGTAAACTTTCCCCCAAAAGACAATAAAATATTATTAAAAAAACAAAGCAAAACAACAAACCCACTGAGTTGAGTCAACTGTTTTTGGAACCATACAAACTGTGACTCTGAAAAAAGATAAAAAAAGTACTATGATTAATTTTGAACAACATATCAGAATTCATAGATCTAATCAGAGCCAGATGAAGGACATGTAAACTGGAGACCAATATATTAGAGATACAAAAACACCACAGAAAATACAGAGAGACGGAGCAAATTTTATTTCCCAGAGCACTCATATGTGTACTATCACATGGAATTGCTAGAATTGGAAAGAATGAGCCTCTTGGGATGGAAGTGAATGATGAGGTGACAAAAAATCCATGATCTGGTCCAATAAGTGGCCACCAACCATCATCCAGGGATGGTTGATTCTGTTTACTTCAGGCCCTTCTTCTGCTAAGTGGACATACGTTACTGAGACCTGAGCTGAACTTTTAGACAGTTGAGACAAGAAGGCCTTCCTTATGCAGTGGTGGTGCAGTGGTTAAAGTGCTTGGCTGCTAACCCAAAGGTCAGCGGTTCAAGCCCACAAGCTGCTACACAGGAGAAAGATGTGATAGTGTGCTTCCCTAAAGATTTACAGCCTTGGAAACCCTATGAAGCAGTTCTACTCTGTCCTATAGGGCTGCTATAAGTCGCAATTGACTCAGTGGCAAAGGGTAAATAAATACAAAAGAATTATTTAAAATTACAGCTAGACTTTTTTTTGGTTTGGCATGCAAGACTTTACTTGTTGTCAAAACAAATCTTGAGACTTTTGTTTTGGAATTTCCATAAGAGTTAGGTGCACGTTCTTTAAAATGTTATCGACATCAAAGGTATTTTTGATTGTCAATTAAATTTATTTATTTATTTGCCATATAGATGAAAATGCTTTATTCTCTTTTTCAGCTGATGTGAAAATTCCTTGTCTTAGAACACTTTTTAAAAAAATTTTTTTATTGTGCATTAGGTGAAAGTTTATAGAGCAAATTAGTTTTTCCCCTTTGATAGTTTGTACATAAAGTGTTCCATGACACTGGTTTCATTCCCCACAATGTGTCAGCACTATCCCCATTTCTGCCCTAGTTTCCTCATTTCCTTTCGTCCTGATTTTCTACCCCTTCCTGCCTTCTCATCCTTGCTTTGGGGCAAAAGTTGTCCTTTCGATCTCTTATAATTTATTGTTCAAAGAAGCCCGTTCCACTTGGGTGTTATTGCTTATTTTATGAGCCTGTCTATGGTATGGTTGAAAGATGGTCTCGTGGAATGGCTTCAGTTCCAGTTTAGAAGGGTGTCTTAGGGCCATAGTCTCTGGCATTCCTCCAGTCTCTGTCAGACCAGTAAGTCTGTCTTTTTGTGAATTTGATTTTTTGTTCTACAATTTTCCTCCGTCTCCGTCCAGGACCCTCTGCTGTGATTCCAGTCAGAGCAGTTGGTAGTGGTAGCCGGGCACCATCTAGTACTTCTAGTTTTGGGGTCTTATAGGCTGTGTTTCTTGTGGTCTGTTAGTCCCTTGGACTAGTTGCTCACTTGAGTCTTTGGTTTTCTTCATTCTCCTCTTCTCTGGATGCAAAGAGACCAATAGTTATATCTTCGATGGCTGCTTGCAAGCTTTTAAGACTCCTGACACTACTCACCAAGGTAGGATGCAGAACTTTGTCTTTGTGAACTATTTTGTGCCAACTGATGTAGATGTCCTCTGAGTCTATGGTCCTTCACCTTCGAGCCTAGAAACTTCATCCTGCGAGGTATTGGGCTGTGTCTAAGAAGTTGTCTTGACTGTGGCTCTTGTGTGCTCTATTATATATTAATACATAAGCAGACCTACAGTTATGTATGTAGAAATATCCACCACCAAACCTATATCTGCAGGTGGATGAATTCCCTTACATAAATTCATTTTAAACAATAAATATCATTTGATCTTGGCAAGTTAATTTAATGATCAGGCTAACTGATTCTCTTCCAAGTCAAAAAAATGGTATAACAATAGAATAAGAAGACTCACAATGAATTATAAAGCCTTTTTCAAAATAATAGGGGTTCAAAATATTCTGAGCAAAAGCATTATTAGAGTAAATGTATAATCTGCCAAGAAGATTACAGTTAGGATAGTTATTTACTTTTATTTCAGGTTTTTTTTTATCAATTTAAAAGGTAGTCATATTTTATGTTCACATTTTGTTTTTACAGTGAAATACATTTAAAGGGTGATCTTTTACAGTCCATAAAATTGTCACTCCAGACTTTTGTCTGAAAATTTCTGATTAATGATCTGCTAAGATTAAAAAAATAATAGTAATTTTGAAGAAGCAGTTTTAGGACAATTGTTTTATACAAGGAGCCTAAGGGTGCTGCAAATGGTTAACACACTTGGCTGCTAACTGAAAGGCTGGAGATTCAGTCCACCCAGAGGTGTCTCAGAAAAAAGCCCTGGTGATCTACTTCCAAAAAATTAGTCATTGAAAGTCCTATGGAGCACACTTCTAGTATGACTCACATGAGGTTACCAAGAGTCAGAACCTACTCAAGACTAACTGTTTTTCTTTTTTTTTTACAGAGGTAGTAAATTTAAGGAATACTATATCCTGAGAAATAGAATAACCTGAAAATACAATTAGCATAAAAAAATCAGCTGTTTTATTTAATAAAAGATGTTTATTAATATCATAATCTATGACAATTTTAGGGTATGTTTTAGCCTTAAACCCATTGAACATACATTGTATATATTTTAATTGTCATAGATGGCAAGGAGGATATTATTAACCTCTTTTACAGATGCAGTAGTAAAGGCTTAGCAAATTTCCCTATCCTCACCTTCAAAGAAAAGAGACTGAACACCAAAGAAGTTGCTTCCCCTCCCCCCACATCCTTGCTACTAGACTCAAAATGGTGAATTTCATAAAATAATCTGGGGCACTAAGACTGGTTTAGCGGTACGTGAATACACTGGAAATCAGTTTATCATATTTTGGTGCAGAAAATTGCATACATTGGAATATAAAACACTTGCGTGCATGCACACACACACACACACATACATACATAATTTAGAGTTGAGAATCTAAGTGAAATATATATTGGGTGCAATATGGACATAAACGGCAATGATTCTTATCCCGAAACCTCACGAGGTGTTAACCTCTATTCCATGCTGCCATTCATGTGCTGGCTTGTATTTAGGCACTTTAAACTCATGCTAAATTTATATCAACCTGAAAACACCTAATAGTTGTTTCTCAAAATGTATGTAAAATTTGAAATCACACATTGGTTTATTTAATTTATATGATTAAGCTCTTAGATACTTTTTTTTTTTATTTTATTTTTTTTATTGTACTTTAGGTGAAGGTATACAGAACAAATAGTTTCTCATTAAACAGTCAGTACCCATGTTGTTTTATGACATTGGTTAACAACCCCACGACATGTCAACAAGCTCCCTTCTAGGCATTGGAGGACCGTTTTTTTTTTGTTTTTTGTTTTTTTTTGGGTGAAAATATACATAGCCAAAGATACACCATTTCAAAATTTCTACATGTACAATTCAGTGACATCGATCACGTTCTTCCAGTTGTGTTGCTATTCTCACTTTACATGAAGGTTTCCAGAACAAAATAGTTTCTGATTAAACAGTGCACATGTTGCCCTATGACAATGGTTAAGAACCTCACGACATGTCAACACTGTTCTTACTCAACCTTGGGGTCCCTATCACCCGCATTCCTGTCCCCTTCTGCCTTCTAGTCCTTGTCCCTGGACTGCTGTGCCTCATTAGTCCCGTTTTTTTTATTTCTTTTTATTTTTTTATTTTGTTGTAGTTCAGGTGAAGGCTTACAGAACAAATAGTTTCTCATGAAACAGTAGTACACATGTTGTTTTATGACA
>NW_004443940.1:28652143-28675960 GCF_000243295.1 Trichechus manatus latirostris | reverse complement strand
TTGGAATGGAGAGATGAGAGATATGAAATGGAGAAAAACAGAAAGGGGAAGAGGAGGAAAAAAAAGAATGAATAAATAAAAAAAATTAAATTAAATTAAAAAAATCAGAAAGGTTAAAGAACCGCAAAGTTCCCAGGGATCCCACCGATGCAGCTATGAGGTCTGGGGAAGTCGCTTTCAGGTGCTGCAGTACAGCCTGGCTAGAAGACGTAGAGGTATACAATGCCTGGTATTCAGGGATGAGAAAGAGAAGGAAGATATAGAGAGACTAGAAACTGAGCAATGAAGAAAGACAAAAAGAGAAAAAGAGGGAAAAGAAAACAAAACAAATTAAAAAAAAAAAAGAACAAGAAAGGCCCTCCCAAAAAATGGAAAAAAAGAAAGAAAAAAACCAACGAAAAAGAAATGCCCTCAGGGATCCCTCTGCACGTCTGTGGAAGCTGAAGAGGAGTTCCTTGCCACACAGCTCCGCCTGGCCAGAAAGGGCTCCCAACTCAAGAAAAGGAAAAGAAAACAAACAAACAATTCAAAACGAACAAATGAACAAAAGCCCCGGGATCCCACCAGCGCAGTAGCCCAGACCGGGAAGCAGCTCCACAGTCGAATGGAGCTCTGCAGCCCCTCAGGAAGAAGCAAATATTGTGCACGGAGCCAGGCACTCGAGCGAAAGGAGGGGGAGGAGGCGAGAGGCAAGCAAGAAATCCAAAGAAGCAGAAAAAAATAAAATAAAAGCAACACCGGTAGCCAACAAATGGCACTCAGAGAGCCAGCTAGTGCAGGCTGGTGTTTCTCGACAAGAGATTGTGTCCGCGGGAAGCAGAGGAGGCTGAGTGTGGGTGAAGAAGTGTAGATAGTGGGAAAGCGTATATCACAAATTGCCGGCGCTCTGCAGCCCCTCAGCAAGAAGCAAAGATGGTGCACAGAGCCAGGCACTCGAGTGAAAGGAGGGGGAGGTAGTGAGAGGCAAGTGAGAAATCAGAAGAAGCAGAGAAAAAAAGCAACACTAGCAGCCAACAAATGGCACCCAGAGAGCCGACCGCTTGGGTGTGTGGAATCCAAGCGGCCGGCGCTTCCTGGTCAAGAGACCGTGGCCGTGGGAAGCAGAGGAGGCCGAGCTGGGGTGAAGAGGGGTGGGGGGTGGGAAAGCACACACCGCAAATTACCAGTTGTTTTGTCTCCCGCTGGACGCTCCGTGAGGCTGCTTTCTTGTACCCCCATTTGCTGGTCTCCGATAGGAGTCCAAGATGGTGTATCCGCGCTGCGTTAGCTGTCAGGGGAACTCTGCATGAATCTCTCCTTGCTCTCCGTTCTCTGTCAGTTTTCTCACTCCATTTGGTGATGGCTGAGTTCTTTATCTCTTCATTTGATGTTTTAGAGTTTCAGGATTGTTGCATTCTCTGTTTGGCTTAGTTTTTTGGATCTTTGCTGTGGAGGGACGGTGTGGTGCTTCTGCCTAGAGCACCATTTTCTTCTCTTAGATACTTTTGCCAAAATCTTTCAAGTTGTACTTTGAGAATCTAATGATTTGGATGCAATATTGAGGTAAAAAGAAAAAAAAACAAACAAACTCAATAACTCACATTTATTTCTCAACCATAAGCATTGAATAATGAATAAGCTAATTAATGCTGCACAATAAATTGCCAAATCACCAATAAAATGATGAATCAGTTCAGCACACAAGTATATGATAATTAATACATAATATTAGTGTTAACGTAAGCACATATGTTTCCACTATCGTCTTATTGTCTCAGACACAGGACTCTTCTTTTTGCGTCTTTATGTAACAAAATTCTACAAGGTATTTTTAAAGTTTTAATATTCTTTACATACAAAGGCTGTGGTAACCTTTTCAGTTAAGGGGTAGATGCTTAGGATATGACAAAACTGGTAAATTTGTATAAAAAAAGTTTTAGAAATGCATAATCCATGTTTATTTTCAAACTAAACTTGGATCGTTTCTGTTAACTAGTGAAAAAAATTGCAATATTTTAGAACAGTTAGGATGATTGGAGCCCTGGAGGCACAGTGGTTAAGAGCTACGGCTGCTAATCAAAAGGGCAGCAGTTTGAATCCACCAGCCGCTCCTTGGAAACCCTATGGGGCAGTTCTGCTCATCCTATAGTGTCACTATGAGTTGGAATCGACTCGACGGCGACGATTTTGGTTTGGTTAGGACGATAGATTTTATATCTTTTCAAGTTGACAGATTTAAATGGTATGCATATTAAACCCATCCTTTGAAACTATATTTCCTAGGATATTCTTCAATGCTATTATGGAATGTTGCCATAATGTAAATTAAAATTTATAATATACCCTTTTACCAAGTAAGCCTTTAAGATTCCCCTGTTGTTTTGGACTAAAAGTGATTATATGGTTAAATAACAAAAATAAAGGCAGCAAATATTCCCAGAAATAAACCCATAAGCCAAAGTTTCTTGGTAAAACTTAGAGAAATGAAAAAAAAGTTAGTAAAAATACTTAAAAAGGTAAAATATTTCTAAAGTTTCCTTTTTATTATTTATTATTAATAAACTAAGTATATAAGAAATGGCTTGTGGCATAATTTAAATTATTGATCACAGATTAATCTACATTCTTCATATATAAACTGTGAATGTGTGGCTTGACATGGGTGTGACATGGGGATGGAATATTGAAGCCCAAATAGTAGGAAGAGTCCATGGTATTTGTTTACCATGTATGAAACATCCTGGGTTGTCAAATATGGAATAGAAAGTTTTGAAAAAGTTAATGCTCCAATTTTGGCAAATTTCTTAGAGTTTAATTTTTAAAAATGATTCAGCATTTTTAACTGCCTGTCTTGCTAATTTGATTAATAATAATAATAAAACAGAATGGAGTGAGAAATGTATATATATAATTACCAGAATATTTAGATAATTTATTAGATGGGCATTAAGCCAGTATAATCTAAGCTGAACCATTGAAAATTTCCTCACAAATACACTAATGTGCATATATTTATGAGCTATGTTTTCAGATTAACTTGCGTTCTTAATCATAAATGGTTTATTTTTACTAAATGAGAAATATACCATAAAGACCTATATTGCTTGAAAGTAGACTATTTTGCAATTTCCATTCAAAATATACATTTATTGTTAAAACAATCTACTTAAGTATACCTAAAATAACTGTTTTATACATCTCATGATTTAATATCATGCAATTTATGTCTTTGCATTAAATCACATTGGTGCTTGATAAAAAGCCTACATCTAAAGAAAAGAGAACTCAACCAATTTCAGTGCTTAAATGAATTTGTGTCTATTTGTCCTTTATTTAGATTTTCAACAGGAGTACAACCGTTGTGGTATTGATGCTTTTTAAAAAAGAGAAACATGCATGAAACCTGTGAGAGTTTCCACATAAAACAAGGTGCCAAACTAAAATTTAGAAATAAATTACTTAGAAAAATAAATAACTTGATTCTTAGCACATAATTATTCTCTCTCTATTTGCCTTTCGTGGGTAATAAAACTAGCATTAAATTTCATCTTTCACTGAGCAACGCTATACTTTGCCGTGTCTCACTAGAAATAGATAAACATAGCAAGCCATTTATACTGTTCACTTAATCCTGGTGCAATCATTTCAAATGAAAAATAGCTTATTCCTTCAAGATACATTTGTAATTTAAAAAAAAAGACATTTTAGAAGGGATGAGAATACGAAAATGTAATCTGACTATTTACTTTATGTAAAATTCAGTTGGGGCCCTGGCAATGGTTAAGTGCTTGGCTGCAAACTGAAAGCTTGGCAGTTCAAACCCACCCAGCCGCTCCTTGGACAAAAAGACATAGAGATCTATTTCTCTAAAGATTACAGCTTAGAAAACCCCATGGGGCAGTTCTGTTCTGCCACATGGGATCACTATGTGGTAATAATCGACTGGACAGAACCTAAAAACAACATCAGGAAAATCATGCCTGTGTTTCTATTAACATTTTAATATAAACTATTGTCTTTGACTGGAGCCCTGGTGGCTCAGGGGTTAAGGCCTTGGCTGCTAACCTGCAGTTGGAATCCACCAGCCACTTCTTGGAAATCCTATGGGGCAGTTCTACTCTACCCTATAAGGTCACGATGAGTCAGCACGGACTCGACAACAGTGGGTATGGTCTTTGACCAAAAAAAAAAAAAAAAAGAAACACACCACTGTAGTTTTAGAAACTGAATTTGACTTACTAATTTTTCTTTTCACTGATGTTTCCAACTAGAAAGAGATAATGTATTATTTTAGTCAGTCAGAGTACTTCAGGGGGAAAAAGAAAACAAAACAATGGCACACTGTAACTAGACTAACATTTAGGATTTGTTCTTACAAAGACAGCTGAGAAAAGGATAGCAAATGTAAAAGTAGAGTAATTTTATATGTGAAATATTTTAATGTTTTCTTCCCCCACACATCTGTCAGTTTGTCCTACTCTGGGGGCTTGCATGTTGCTGTGATGTTGGAAGCTATGCCACTGGTATTCAAATACCGGCAACGTCACCCCTGGCTGAGAGATTTCAGCTGAGCTTCCAGACGAAAACAGACTAGAAAGAAGGGCCTGGCAGTCTACTTCTGAAAAGAATTAGCCAGTGAAAACTTTATGAATAGTAGAGAAAGATTGCCTGATATAGTGACGGAAGTTGAGCCCCTCAGGTTGGAATGCACTCAAAAGACTACTGAGGAAGAGCTGCCTCCTCAAAGTAGAGTCGGCCTTAGTGATGTGGATGGAGTCAAGCTTTTGGCACCTTCATTTGCTGATGTGGCATGACTCAAAATGGGAAGAAAGAGCTGCAAATGTCCATTAATAATTGGAACATGGGATGTACGAAGTATGAATCTAGGAAAATTGGAAAGCATCAAAAATGAAACGGAATGCATAAACATCAATATCCTAGGCATTAGCGAGCTGAAATGGACAGGTATTGGCCATTTTGAATTGGACAACCATATGGCCTACTATGCCAGGAATGACAACTTGAAGAGGAATGGTGTTGCATTCATCATCAAAAAGAACATTTCAAGATCTATGCTGAAGTACAATGCTGTAAGTGATAGGATACTATGCATACTCCTACAAGGAAGACCAGTCAATGTGACTATTATTCACATTTACACACCAAACACTAAGGCCAACGATGAAGAAACTGAAGATTTTTACCACCTTCTGCAGTCTGCAATCGATGGAACATGCAATCCAGATGCATTGATAATTACTGGTGATTGAATGTGAAAGTTAGAAACAAAGAAGAAGGATGAGTAGTTGGAAAATATGGCCTTGGCGATAGAAATGATGCCAGAGAGTGAATGATAGAATTTTGCAAGATCAACAACTTCTTCCTTGCAACTACTATTTTTCTGACAACATAAACGGAGACTATACATGTGGACTTCCCTAGATGGAATACCCAGGAATCAAATCGACTACATCTGTGGAAAGAGACAATGGAAAAGCTCAATATCATCAGTCAGAACAAGGCCAGGGGACAACTGCGGAACAGACCATTAATTACTCATATGCAAGTTCAAGTTGAAACTGAAGAAAACTAGAAGAAGTCCGTGAGAGCCAAAGTGCGACGTTGAGTATATCTCACCAGAATTTAGAGACCTTCTTAAGAATAGATTTGACACAGTGAACACTAATGCCAGAAAACCAGATAAGTTGTGGAATGACATCAAGGACATCATACATGAAGAAAGCAAGAGGTCATTAAAGAGACAGGAAAGAAAGCAAAAACCAAAAATGGATGTCAGAAGAGTCTCTGAAACTTGCTCTTGAACATTAAGTAGCTAAAGCAAAAGGAAGAAATGATGAAGTAAAAGAGCTGAACAGAAGATTGCAAGAGGCAGCTCCAGAAGACAAAGTAAAGTATTATAATGACATGAGCAAAGACCTGGAGATAGAAAACCAAAAGGGAAGAACACACTCGGCGTTTCTCAAGCTGAAAGAACTAAAGAAAAAATTCAAGCCTCTAGTTGCAATATTGAAGGATACTAGTAGGAAAATATTGAATGATGCAGGAAGCATCAAAAGAAAATGGAAGGATTACACAGGGTCACTATACCAAAAAGAATTGGTATAGTTCAACCATTGCAAGAGGTAATATATGATCAGGAACTGATGGTACTGTAGGATGAGGTCCAAACTGCACTGACGGCATTGGCAAACGTATGCAGGGCTGGAAGAGCTCACTCATCTATGCCAAGAAATCTGGAAGACAGCTACCTGGCCAACTGACTGGAAGAGATCTATATTTATGCCCATTCCCAAGAAAGGTGATTCAGCTGAACGTGGAAATTATTGAACAGTGTCATTATTATCACACGCAAATAAAATTTTATTGAAGATCACTCAAAAGTGACTGTAGCAGTATATCGACAGGTAACTGCCAGAAATTCAAGGAGGATTCCAAAGACAACATGGAACCAGGGTTATCATTGCTGATGTCAGATGGATCCTGGCTGAAAGCATAGAATGCCAGAAAGACGTTTACCTGTATTTTATTGACTATGCAAAGGCATTCAACTGTGTGTATCATAATGAATTATGGATAAAATTTTGAAGAACAACAATTCCAGAACACTTAATTGTGCTCATTAGGAACCTATACATAGATCAAGAGGCAGTCATTTGAACAGAACAAGGGGCTATTGTATCATTTAAAGTCAGGAAAGATGTGCATCTGGGTTATAGCCTTTCACCATACCTATTCAATCTGTATGCTGAGCAAATAATCCCAAAAGCTGGGTTATATGAAGAAGAACGCGGCATCAGGATCGAAGGAAGACTCATTAACAACCTGCATTATGCAGAAGACACAACCTTACTTGCTGAAAGTAAAGAGGACTTGAAGCACTTACTGATGAAGATCAAAGACCACAGCCTTCAGTATGGATTATACCTCAACGTAAAGAAAACAAAAATCCTCACAACTGGACCAATAAGCAACATCATGATAATTGGAGAAAAGATTGAAGTTGTCAAGGATTTCATTTTACTTGGATCCACAATCAACGCCCAAGGAAGCAGCAGTCAAGACATCAAAAGACGAATTGCATTGGGCAAATCGGCTGCAAGAGATCTCTTTAAAGTGTAGAAAAGCAAAGATGTCACCTTGAAGACTAAGCTGTGCCTGACCCAAGCCATGGTGTTTTCAATTGCCTCATAAGCATAGGAAAACTGAATGATGAATAAAGAAGACAGAAGAAGAATTGATGCCTTTGAATTGTAGTGATGGCAAAGAATACTGAATAGACCATGGACTGCCAAAGAATGAACAAATCTGTCTTGGAAGTACAACCAGAATGCTCCTTAGAAGCAAGGATGACGAGATTATGTCTCACATACTTTGGACATGTTATCAGGAGGGAACAGTCCCTGGAAAAGGACATCAAGTTTGGTAAAGTAGAGGGGCAGTGAAAAGAGGAAGTCCCTCAGTGAGATGGATTGACACAGTGGCTGCAACAATGGGCTCAAACATAACAACAATTGTGAAGATGACGCAGGACCGGGCAGTGTTTCATTATGTTGTACATAGGGTCACTATGAGTTGGAACTGACTCAATGGTACCTAACAATAACAAGAAATTTTCTCCTAAGGGGTTGTTATAGACATTAACTGTTGAAATGTCATTGTCTTTTACCAAAGAATATTTACTTGAAATGAAGATTTTTAAACTGCCTTTGAATCAACCTATTCAATGTAAGTTATGAAATTTAGAAAACAATATTCATATAAGCCATGACTTAGTTGAATGGTAATCTTTCATCTATAATACGTGAGGATAGCAAATTTGTATTCATACAAAGGTGTCAATTAATGAACAGCAGACCTTGGCCAATTATTGACACATTCTTCTGTAATCCTGTTATGTGGAACATTCTTGTAAAATCATAGTTTATTACTAATGATATGCTTTTGATATTTTTAGCTGTGAGAGAGGGATTGAAATAATTTGTTTGGTTTCAGCTAGTTTTTAAATCACAGCAGGTAAGACAACTGAATTTTAGTGACCACAATGTACAGTGTAGCAAAAGTTATGACCTCAGTAGGCAAATTCAGGAACGGCTCCTTCATATGTCTGGGAAGCTCTGCTATGCACCTGCACATCAGCCCCATTACCCCCTCACCACAAAGCTGTCTGCTAATTATCTCTGAATAACAATTGTACTGGACCTTAATTTTCAGTAATAGTGTCTGATAGTTTGTGAAGAAAGACAAAAGAACAATTGCTTGGTCTTTCCTAGACCATTTCTGTCTGGAGCCACGTGATGGCACAGCTCATTCAACACGTACAATGAATGGAAACATGATCACATTGTTTGTGTCCATGTCTGCTATAATAGCAATCTCTTGGTCAAGAGCATCAAGCTGAGGTTGGGCATTGTCACTGATCCCTCAGCTCTGCAATCCCAGTAGGAAACCGCTTTCATAAAATTATGAAAATATTTGCAAGTTGTCACGTAATAACTGTACTAAATCCTCATTCCAAAAGTAGACATATTTTTAGTTTATTTAATTATAATTATTTATTGTTGTACTAGAAAACATAATATGCTGCTCTCATTTAAAATAAAATCATAGACTTCTATAGCACCCATGATGAATATAGATCCAATGTGGCCCTTGGAAACTAGTATACATTAAAAAACACCAAACCAAACCAATTACCGTCGAGTCAATTCTGACTCATAGCGACCCTATAGGACAGAGTAGAACTGCCCCATAGCAGTTTCCAAGGAGCAGCTGGTGGATTGGAACTGCTGAGCTCTTTGGTTGGCAGCAGTAGCATGCCGTAACTCTTAACCACTGCACTACCAGGGCTCCAGTGTCTTCAAAAATTTGAGCATTGCCCTGAATAGTTTTCAAAATAGAGCCAGTTAAAGAACAACAAATACCACTTTAGATTTTATAATTTATCTAGAATGTTGCTCACATAAGTATACAGCTTGTGGGTATTCAGTATATGGTGTCAGTTGGCTTGAAATATTCAGATAATTGCCTTAAGGATATCCTCTATGGTGGCTTTGAGAATAATATAAATGTTTATAACTATTGTGTTTGCATATTAACGCATTTGAATCCACATGGAAAAGGTTTTCTCTGCTAATGTTCGTAAGTGTTAAATGGACATCTAGTCTCATTTCTCCACACAGTCCCCCACAGTCTTGTTCTAGAAAGGATTGACCCTCTAGGAGCCTCTTTTTCTTCTGACTATTAGAGAACAGTCTATAAGGTTGACGGATATGCTGACAATCTCTCCCTCCCTGCTCTCTATCTTACTCCCTGTTTTATGTAATTTTCAGGGAAAAGGCATTAACTGTATGAACACCTAGTATAGGGGGGTAGGGTTCTGTCCTCAAGGCTAACATCTGAGATCCGCTTTGTTGTCCTGAATACACTTGTCACTGAAAGTGAGCATCAAAACAGAAACTGGGCGAGTCCAAATTGATCCTCAGAAGAGCAGAAATGGAAGCGAGCCCTTGTGAAGGGAAGATGGCACTGTTTTTTCTGGTGTATGAGTGTTCCAGCTATGACATCAGAGGGAGTAGGGGGAGAAAAAAGCAGCTGTCCTTCTCTAGGCTGGTGGAGTATTAAAGTGTGCCCAGCAATGAGAACGATGGAAGAGAGGCCCCTCTCGCTACCCCAGTTCCCTGCACCACGTCTGCTCCTGCTCAGGGGAGGCCGTCACTGGGTTGGGTCTGCTGCAGCCAAGAGTCCCCTCAGTGGGGATGGGGTGGAGCGAGGGAGTGCACACCAGTCAGGGGAAGCCGTTGCTAAAGGCATGCATGATAGATTCTGGAAAAATCACAAACAATTGCTTTTTCTCTGTCATTTCATCTAGGAAGCACATTCTCATAGTCCCACATCCCAGGCAGTGTTGAGCTCCTTGAGGGTCATCTATGTCCACTGCTCAGGTTCAGCAAGTGCCTGGTACATAGGACATGCTCTAGACCATCATCACGGCCACCAGTTGTCCAGCCAACTTCCAGGCACTGGATACACATTCTCTCATTTTATCTTCATGACAGGCGCATGAGGTGGGCACGAGTTTCCCTGTTTAATAGATCAGAAAACTGAGGTTTGGTAACTTGCTAAAGGCCACTTGGGCAGCAGAGACAGAGCTGGGAATGGAATCCATATCTATCTGAGACAGTGTCCTTAATCATGGGCTCCAAGTAAATGTTAACTTGAAGAATATCTTTACTTATATTTATTTTGAACTTTATAATGTAATAAGTCACTTTGCACATTTTCTCAGAGGGCCCTCCAAACAGGCTTTGAGGTAGGTCAAAGTGTCTTAACATATGTGGCTTATTCATGATGGTGCCCCAAGTCAAAAGGGAATCTGTGTCTAATCAAAGTTAGTTCTCTTCCTCACACCATGCCTCCTCTGTAGCACTGTGGAGGGATGGTGTGTCTCCTAAGGACATCAGCTTTCTGAGGATGGCCTTTCTTCCTGTAGATGGAGTCTGTACTGTACCAAGACTTCCTTCTCCAGGGTAGCACTCTGCACTCACTCAAGCGATCTCCATTCTAGTCTCTTCTACTGCTCCCTGCATCCTTCTTCTGATTCTCCAGGCACCTAAATACTAATGCTTAACTTTGCTACTTTAGGAAAAGAGGATATTTTCTGTGCCCTTTTTTTTTTTTTTCGGTGTGGATATGTAATTATATACGATGTCTTTGGTTTCAGAGAGGCACTTCATTCATTCATTCTTCAGCAAATATTTTATGAACTGTGTCCAAGTGCCAGATACTTCACTAGACAGTGGCCTCCATCATGCGGAAAACCTACAAGAAGATTTTCCTCACGGCAATTGGGGCACAGAGACTCTATTATTCATCTCCTTTTTTGATATGAAAATAGTATACACAATGTTTTGGAAAGCTCATGTTCCTTTTTTACTACCATATTGCAAAATAAACTTTTCAAGCATCATTTCTGGGCACCCCACTGCCTTTACCCCTACCGCTGTAGAATCGATCCTGCTGTGAGGTGGCTGGGTAGCCAGGTGGATGTAAACCCAATCAGATGTAGTAATAATACCATTTTTGAACCTGGCAGCTAATGAAAGAGTGGTAGAAAGAGCTGCAAAAGTTCAGTGCTCAGAGTTGGATTTGCTACATAGTAGTTGCAGGATGCTGAGCATGTTCGTAATCTGCTTGTGACTATTTCCTTAGCTATGACATAAAAGCTTCCCTCACAATTTTATTTAAATGATGACACGAGATCACCCTGTGAAAAGTTTTAGCACAGAATTAGGCACCAGTAAGTGCCCTGGTGGCACAGTGGTTAAGAGCTTGACTGCTAACCAAATGTTTGGCAGTTTGAATCCACCAGCTGGTCCTTGGAAATCCTGTGGGACAGTTTTACTCTGTCCTATAGGATAGGTATGAGTTGGAATCGACTCGACAGCAATGAGCTTTTTTTGAAGTGCCTAAGAAATGTTTGTATCACTCTTTCCTGAGATTTGAAGATGTTTAAAAAAAAAAAAAATCAGTGCAATGGTAATGCCATTATCAAGTAATAGAGCAAATAAACCTTTAAGATACAAACGTGTTAAGATCTCTAAAAAAAAAAAAAATCAGCTGTGGTAATCAAAATTCTTATAGCACTCACTTTGCTAAAAATCTAATATCTGTGTTGGTTTCATAAAACTGCTGATTGTTTTTAAAGGACTCTTTTTGTTTGCTTCAACTGTCTTAAGCAACAAGCAAATCTACTATTTTCATAATAAACTCATTGCCATCGAGTCAATTCCGACTCATAGCGACCCTATAGGACAGAGTATAACTGCTCCATAGGGTTTCCAGAAGCAGCTGGTGGATTCAAATTGCTGATCTTTTGGTGAGCAGCCTGAGCTCTTAACCAGTGCACCACCAGGGCTCCATTTTCATAATACTCATTTTTAAAAACTTGTATATATTATTTCACTGAGATCAAAGCAAAGGAGGCCTTCCACTCTAGAAATTTAAAAATACTCTCTCACCACAAAAGAGAACAGTTGCCTCATTAGAATCTTACAGCTAGATGACACATAGAAAAATGGGTTTAGAGTTTTCTTACTTTCACCATGCCTAGAAAGTTCTTGACATAAAAGTGTAATTGTTTAATATGTAACTTAAAGTTTCTATTACACTTACTCCTCACGTACCAACTATCTCGTTATCCAACATTTCTCATTTATGACAATAGTAAAAAGTTTACTACCTGACTATTTTGCACATTAACGACGTATGTCTGGCAATAACAAACACTGAGGTATGAGGCTGTGATGGTTGAGGTTGTGTGTCAACTTGGCTGGGCCATGATTTTCAGTGGTTTGGCAGTTATATAATGACATAATTTGGCAGTCATGTAATGATGTAGTCATCCTCCATTTTGTGACCTGATGTGGTCATCCTCCATTGTCGATTAACACCAATTTTTGCATAATGACCTGGTCTTTGGAACTTAACCATGTCAATAAGTGAGGAGTGGGTGTATTGTCTTTTCTCAATGACCTCTTCACTTATAAAAATGTGAATACAATCTGATCTCAAGTTACTCTAACATAAAAGTTAATCTACTTTCCTTTCAAATTCACATATAATAAAACTGAGAGGAGCTTATGGGATGCAGGTGATGAGGATAACAAGCAGGAGATCCATTCTGTGGAGAAAAACCTATGAGCACGAAGAGGACAGACAGAGTGCTTCCCCCATCATAGCTGTTTCTACGGTGCTATGTTGGAATGCACGTTTGAAATATGCACACATCATCAGTTATATTCGTGAATGAAGAAAAAGGTACAATTTCACAACACAAAAGAAAATATTACAAGCATTATTAAAATACACATCATATCACTGCAGTGTTATCAGATTTTAAATATTTCTTGCATTCAAATTCAAGAATGCATCTCCCTAGTATGTTCTCTGTTCAACTTTACGTGTGTGAAGTCAGGGGTATTCTTGTGAGAATAAAGAGAAGAAAACGTACTTGAAGTAACGTCCTCTCATGTCCTATTAGCCAAAAAAGAGAATAAAATTCTTTAAGTTTTTGGAGAGACTTTGTAATCAAGAAGTAAAATCTCTTTCTACTTTTAAAATCTGTATTTTGTTTTATTTCATTTTAGATTTTGTCTACATCAAAGGTAGAAAATCATGTATTCATAAAACGAGATCCTCAGAATCTTTAAAAATAATCCTTTTAATACCAGAGTTATTTCACTTTTTGTTTGTTTGTATTTTAATTTGACTCTAACTCACTGGACTAATTAATTTGCTATCTCAGCTACACAACTGCGGACTATGAGCTAGATATTTGAAGAAGAGTTTTAATGTTCTAATTATTTGGTTGCTTATACCTTGCCTTTAACTGATTGTAGTATGCACTTCTTAAAAACAGAATATTTTAGAAAATCAAATGCTGGAAACTAATTATCATCCTTAAATTTATAGTAGATTTCTAGGATAGAATTCATCTTTAAAAAGTAGTAATGTTGGTCTACAGAAAAGTTTTCTGTGTTGTGTTCTTTTTTATTGTCTTATTACCTGTTAAATTTTTGGTTTTTATATTTGATCATTTAAATAGTAACTCTTAATTGACAATTGATGAAAAAATTAGCAGTATGTATCAATTTCTTAATTCCTCTGGCAGCTATCAACTACTTGCTTACACTGAAGATTTCACTCCACCACTAAGAGAATGTATGTTCAGTTACTGCACCATGTGAACGGCTATAATTGGGGCCGATTCTACATCCAAACAGATAAATTATTAATACTCTGCCGCTGTTAAACAAGCATCACATTTTCGGTATTGAAATTCTGATTTGTCAAGTTTTGGGGGATGTAGCTATATTAAACAATGCATCTATATGAGGGGGAAAATATTCTTTAGGAGAGGGGTCTGAATCAGTTTCATGCTGAGCAAAAGAAAACTGTAAACTATGCATTAAAAGAAGATTTACAGAAAGTTATTTTTGCTAGATCCGCCGCATTCTAATTCACTGCTTCCCTTCGGCTTCCAATGATAATATACGTAATCTTCCAGCCAAATTCATGAGCAACGTCTGCTGTGGATTTACACTTGTGGGGCTACATTACAATGGGTAGATATAAGGTATTATAAAATGAGTTCTTGGATTTGTTACAGAGGTACGGAGCCCCTCAGACACAGGCAGATAGGTTCTGCAACATATGGCAACCACCTTATTATAAAACAAAACAGTGTTAAGTCAAAGTACCTGATTACGATTCGTGGGTGCCATGCAGCTCTGATTACCGGGCTTATATTTAATACCTCAGAAACAATAGCATTTATTTTTTCTGTCTTCCTTATCCCTGAGATATTGGGTTTGTAGGCTTTGAAACCTTAAGCAAAAGGATAAAATACAAATTAGAGTATGGAGAAATCAAATTACGTTCTTCACAATCCTGAAAAAATGGTCACGTTTTTCTTGTGTAGTCTGTGAGAATCCCCAGCACCAGAGAGCTTCGGTGGGGATAATTAGTAGTCTTTAGGGGTACAAGGAGCACATTCATATTGCATTAGGAACAGTCAGTTATACTAACGGGTTAGTTTTCAGGCTTAAAATAATAATAATCCAAGGTGATTAATAAAACCTATTATTGAGAGGATTCAAATAATGGAAAAAATGTCATGTGTTATTTATATGCGATGTGTATCAGCAGAAGTCTAGGAGAAGTTACATTGGATTTTGGAGTAGTAGGTAGTGTCTCCTGGTTTCCATGTCTCTTTGTAAATTTCAAATTCATTATGAACTTGGGAAATTGTAGAAGTTGCTCAGGATCTGAATATAAAGAAAAATATAATCACAATCAACAGGGTAGAAAGCAAATTCCTTTGCCATATAAATTTCTAATAAAGAAAATCTGGGGGGAAACGGTAGTGAATGACAAAAAATACTGTTAGTGGATAAATGCATGCAGTTGGGTGTAATAACTAGTTAATTTATAACCAATCAAACTTAAAGCTCCGTGGGATTGTCTTAGGTCCTGTTCTCCTGCACTGCTCTCTTAACAAGGCTTTAATTCCAGTCCTGCCAGACAAAGCACCCACTCTAATGAACTGTCTGCTCCGTGTAGAAAGCGGGTGGTAACGTGGAATGTTAGTTACAATAATGATGATCTTTAGTATTTTTAGCTTATCAGAACTCACACAGCTAACACCAACCAGTCTTTTACTAAAACTCTACCTCATCAAACTAACTTAATTAGCAATTCAAGTCCTTATTTTTGTTTTGGATTCCCCTCTGGCTACTAATTAAAGCTTAATCGAAACCGCTGAACTGAGGTTGTAAAGAATTCATTAATATTAAAATTAGCCCCAACAATTTTTTTTTTTTCTTTTGGACTGGTGCAATTTGTATTTGTTACTGTCAGGGGTTTGAAACTCAGTTGAATTGTTAAAAAAAAAAAAAAAAAGCCGTACTAGAAATTCTCGGTCTGCCATACATATGAACCAAGCACTTATGACAAATGTCGACAGTGATCTAAGCAGAACGCTTCTCAGCATGCAAGCTCTGTCCACTTGGGCCAGTTTAAAATATATTTCGTCAAAATAGAATTTAGGATATCTTTCTGAAGTCATTCACATTGCTTTATCCTCCTAAGCGGTTTCATATTTTGGATAAAAGAGAGGAGAAAGGGCTCTGGAGAAAATTTCAAGGATTGATTTTTATGTATTATCTTGACAAGATTAATATGTTTGAAAAACGAACAGATTTAGCTCTTCACTTTGATATCTCCACTTTTTGTAACATCAAAGATTACTCTAACAGCAGTAGTGGTCATTCTGAAAAGTAAAATCAAATGAGCACAAAATCCAAATGCTCTGAATAGTAACCCTTTTATTTTAGTTTTTTATTTTAATGAAATTTGATCTTTTATCAGGAATGGTTATAAAGGAAATGTAATACATTTTTCCTCTAATAAAATGATCATGTCAGTATGTGCCTTCAGTTCTTTTACAGATTTCTTTTGATGGTTCAAGTAGTAAAACTATTAGATTTTTTTTTTAGCTTGCATTAAAAAAATCATTTATTCAATATTTGGATATTTGTAAATACTCTCAATTTCATTGAGAGCACTTTATTTTTCAGCATGTGATTTGTAAATGCAAATTGGAAATGCTTTTCCTTTGGTGAACAGGAAATGAATTTCATAAATCAAATTCCCTTTTCATTTTAATTTTTTTTGTGAAAACGTGTATTTATTTTACCCTTTAGGAAAATTCCAAGTATGTAGGAACCAAACTTGTTGGCACTAAAATATACAGCAACTAATACTATTTAGCATATCTTATTAAACCCGAAAATTAAATACACTTATAGAATGCAAAAATTTATAAAAATATACACAAAAATTACACTTGCATCTAGTTTCATTTAAATAGCGTTTGTGACAAAATAATCACGCACACATTTTAAGATAAATATATGTCCATTTTTAAATCCATGGATTAAATCAACAGTGGCATATAAGACACACAATTATAAGTCCTGGTGACAATTTCCATGAAGTTATTCAAATACATTTTGACTTCTGACAAGAGGATGCAATTTATAAAACAGAACATGCCTATCAGTGGAACCTAAATTAGCATAATGAGGATACTTTCATTTCTGCAAGCACAGTTTTTGACATCCCAGTGTGGAGCCCTTGGAAGAAACCAGTTTAAAAAAAAAAACGTCAATATACATAAGTAGAAATTCGAAATAAATACCTGAAACACTTATCTGATCTGAGTAAACAAAGTAAATTTTTCTTTCAAAAAATAATTATTCCTCAAACTCTGATAAAAATGTTTCTTGAATGTATACAAGTCGAAGACAGTCTTCAGCTGCAGTCATCCTTATACACTAAGGGAGGTGTTTTGAGGTTATCGTTACCTGACAAGAAACACTGTTTGACATTAATGTTATGTGATTTTTTATCAGTGTTTTGAGTTAATTTTCTAGTGTGTTTCATATAAACACATGGCAATCACAGGTATAACCTTTTAAAATTGTTTTACAAATTTCTGTTTCGAGTGAAACGAGACTAGTTAGCTGAGCAATTTGGATTTCATGCAGAAACCGTACACCAAACTGAAGGGAAAATAGATGCTTTTTAACTTAAACACCTTTGAACTGTATTAGGCAGATGAGATGGTGCTTAAACCATTCAATTTCAGCCTGGCTTGGGAAATGACTAAAGAAGCCCCAAGTTCTTTGTGCAATATTCAAAAATAAATAAATAAAAAGAAGCAATTAAATAAATAAAACCAACGGTTTTTACTTGAAGTTTAAGCTACAAAATATTATTTGTTTATAACTTTGAATCTAAGAGAATACTGATATTTTCTTAATATATCCCTAAACATATTGCTAGTATTTTTTATATGTATCTGATGTCCTTGAGTAAGCTAAGAAATTGCCAGCATCTGTATAGTCAGAGGAAGGCTTTCATCATTTATAGCAAATAACACCAAGTATTGTTTCATGGCAGAAATAGTCACAAAGGGGAAATTACCTGTAAGTTTCTCATAAAAGGATAGAGAGGGATGTGTATTTACTCAAAAAATTCACATATTATATTTCAGGGTATATGGTGGTGTCACTTTTTTTCTTTCAGGAATAATGGCTTGATATGAATGTGGTATAAAAATGATATGGTTCAAAAGCAGTAGTATAAAAATGACATGGTTCCAAAGTGGGATACAGACTGTGGCTAAGAGATTATCATATTTTAACTTTATTGTTTTAATGGTATCTTGATCCCTAGACCTTTTAATGGGTCTGCATTTCTTTTATTTATTTATTATCTTGAGTTAGGATACCACTGCCTGCATAAGTGAACACATAATTACTGGGTTTATATAAAACTTATGTATTACACACAAGTTGCAGATAAATACTTTCATATTGTTCAATCTATCAGCCTTTTGTCAGTACTTTATTATTATGCTGGTTTTGTTTGTTTTTAGTATATAGGTCAGAACCACTATCCCATTTTCTATTTTATAGAGACACAATATATAAATAACATTTTTAGTTTTAAATATAACATTGATTTTAACTAGCATCGAGAGTCTTGTTATATTCTGAGCTGTCATAGGATAATAATAGACAAAGGAATATATCCCTAACATTGATATAAATATTCTTTTTATTCCCTTCTACCTTTCTCCCTCTTTACCTATATATGCCTAATAGAAAAAGTTTTATGATTACTCAAATGTTAATAACAAAAGAAAGGAATGCCACATAGCCAATTTATATATGTCACATATTCATTTTAATATTTATTTCTATACATGGAATTGATGTGAAAGGGTTTTGTTTTATAATTGTAAAAGCTCGACTGTTATTCCAAGAACTTAATGAAAATATTATCATCTGTGAAAGAATCATTTTAATAAGTAAAATATTAAATGATTCTCTGAACATTTAGCTGTGATTTTCAGTAAAGTAACAACTCATGAAAAAATTGCTTTTTGCGTATAAAATACTATAAAATACAAATACTATAAAAATATAAAAAGCACAGCTTTTTGTGTCCTATTTTTCCTATGTAAGAACAGAGAGAAGAGCGATCTGGGGTGAGGGAAGGGGGCCAGAATGGCATCTAGAGAAAATAAACTACCTGAACTTGACTCGGCATCTCCCATCAAATGCTGCAAGTTGACTCAGTGCCAGCCACTTTGAATGAGTTCATTGGCGCTCATCTCTAACCTCCCCTGGGTCTTACCTCTATGTGTGACTATAGAAAATTTTTAGACAAACCTCTTTGCTATGTGCTACAGAGTACAGTGTTGGAAAGTAAGCAATTGAGACAGCATAAAGGGAGAACTTCACTGAAAATAAATGTAACTTCAGTATTTTAAGTATGAAATGCCTAAGCAATAAAAATCTTAAACAGCTACAGCCAAACAAGGCTCCTCTGCACGTGTTTTAGGAAGAATAACGCGGTCTATGACTCAGGACACTGGGGCTTCTTCATACCATACTCAGCCAGGAATTCAGTCTTCCCATCAAGAGTCTCTGTTACCGGCTGGGGAAAGGATCAGAGAGGCATGGCAAGGCGCATGGAGAAATGCTATCCTCTGCCTATTGGCAGCAGACAATTCACAAATCAGCTTTATATAATGTCGAGAATTGTTCAGATCTGCAAAACAGTTAGTAAAACCCAGGTAACAGTTAGTAAAACCCAAGATCATGAGCTCACAGTGAGTAAAACCCAACATCATGAGCTATAATGAAGAAACTATATGTCAGTTTTGAAACTGGAGCAAATGCTGTCAGTGAGAATGCAAGTTCTCTGAAAAGCTTCACCTGTTAGGTACAGGTGATTATTTCAATTCAGAGTGCAGAGAACATAATTGTTTATGGTGGGCTTCTGGGGAAGGAAGGAAATAGACAACGAATGAGAAGATGGGAGTGGAAGCAGGCTAGGGCAGAATGTGTCAGCTTTAAGTTTAACCAGTTCCTTGTGGAAAAAGCAATATCAGAATCCTGATAATCTCAGAATTGAACTGGATGAAACCTGTGGTTTGTAAGAGAAACGCTGCTTAAATTAACCTGTTAGTAAATTACATCTAATTCTCATTTCCATACTGTATGTTAAATCCTTTAAAATTCAATTGTGAAGTTTCTACAAAGCCTGAATTAAAGATCCTTCTTAGGTCCATCGGAGCCCTGGTGGCATAGTGGTTAAGAGCTCGGCTGCTAACCAAATGTTGGCAATTTGAATCCACCAGGCGCTCCCTGGAAACCCTATGAACAGTTCTACTCTGTCCTATAGGGTCGCTATGAGTCGGAATCAACTAGATAGCAACGGGTTTCGGGTTTCTTTTTTCCCCGTTAAGTTCATTAAAAGTGAGTATCTAAACTTTGTCAGACCAAACTGACTCCACCCGAGTGGGCAAGATGCCCCCATTTCTGATGGGTTTAGCAAGGCTTAACTCTGTCTTGGTATTCTACACATTACAGAAACGTGCAAGGAAATCTAATGATTTGTTGTCAAAGATTGGGAGTAAATGAATTATAGCCAGAATGCCTAGCAATTGGAGTTAACTTACAGTATAATTAAGGAGACCAATTCTACAATTTTTTTTAATGATTTTTGGAATGGATTTTTAAATGAACATTGTCACTCATATATATTTTTGTCCTTGTAGTTTTAATGTACACACAAAAGTGTCAAACAAAGCTTAGCCTAACACCCCATACCTACTATTTATTCACGGATATCAGGGCGTACTAACCAGTAAGCAAGGTATGCATGGGCTTACTTGTGCTTACTTACTAATCTGTAGCGCACAATTTCACATGGGTTTCAGTGAATACGTTGCTTATTGGGTCATCTGTCCCTGATGGATATACAACTATGCTTGAAGCATTCATTGTCCTATCAGCTGAAAGATTATAAATACTGTTCTTTGAAATCAGAATGCCTAAACATACAGAATTACATTTTATGTTTAAAATTCATTAGTTAAGTGAACTTTAAAACCTTGTTTTATTACAGTCTATTCTATCTTTAATATGCCTCTCATTTATGCATTTAAGAATTTGCTCTTTCTTTTTTTTACAAGCGTAAATTGATAAGTGATTTTTGGCACACGTTGCATTTTGAAAACAAAATATAGTGGATTTCCTTTATGGAAATTTGCAGAATATTATAAATTAATTTTAATAAATGTTTCCCTAAAAAGCAAGAATTTATAATAACTTTAAGAAGATAAACGCGTTTTTCTCTTTTGACTTCAAGAAGATAGGAATTTCAAGCCTAGTTTAATAGCAAATGTATAGGTCTGCACAAATTACATTGAATTAAAAAAAATATTTTGGTCATTTTGGTATTTCTTTTTTTAACGTTAAATTGAGTTGGAAAGAGCATTCTTTTTCTCTAGATTGCAAACAAAAATCTGAAATTTTTAAAATAATTTCATTAAAAGCTAAAACTTTATTTCTAAACTCATAAAGAAATATACCACTAGTCACCTAATTTTCCCATTAAGATTAGTTTGCAATGTGCAAAACAGATCAACCACATTTTGGAAAAGCTTAATGATTTAAAATGTCATTAATTTACGGACATAGTGCCCATCGCAAAATGTCTTTGTTTCTGTGAGAATTCGCAGATGGAGTTTATTTAGGAAGACTTGTATTAGTTCTACTGATTGGATTATAGTTCATCAATGACAGTTAATTTTCCTGAACATGTTAATTTGAGTTACAAGCCAGCATCTTTTAGTGTTTTTTACTTTTGCCTTATGGATAAGACAAATGCTGGTGCTTTCTTAAATTATATGAGGTGATTTCAGTGTTTGCTTTAAATCTGGTCAATTAAACCTAGTTTAAAGTATATTCATAATATTCTATTATGGTAAACATAGAAGAAAAACAACATTCACACAGCCAATAGCAAAGGAAATTATTATTTACCTTTCTTTTTTTCTAAGAAATTAAGGATCCACAATTTATTTTTAAATCTAATTATTTGAGGAAACCAGTTGAAAGATTAACTTACTCTAATTCTTGCACAGAACCCTGGTGGTGTAGTGGTGAAGAGTTCATCTGCTAACCTGTTCAAATCCAGCAGCTGCTCCCTGGAAACCCTATGGGGCAGTTCTACTCTTTCTTATAGGGTCGCTATGAGCCGGAGTTAACTCAGCAGCAATGGATTTGGTTTTCTTTGGTAATTCTTGCACACAATTCCAGTTGAACATTAGAGTCACACTTTGCTAATACCTTTTATGCGACCTGACTGGAAAAGCTCTCCGTAACTTATATACACAATTTTTACCCAAATCCAGCTTTACTTGTATCATGCAAGGATTGCATAGGTTGAAGTATTTACGTGAGGGAAATGTCGGTGGTAGGTTTTACTTTACTACAGTGGGTTTTTAAATATAATAGCAACAAAAATAACCAAGGAAGAGGGAGGGAGCAACTGAGAGCACTATACCCCAAGAAGAGATCAAAGACAAGTGCCCACTGATTTCTCTAAGTGCACAGTGTGTGAATTGGTGGTCAAAGGTGCAGCAGAAAGCACAATAGAGGAGGCAAACTAGGAAACAGAGCCCATCCAATCACACACTGCGGTGGCAGGTACTTTGGAGTTCCACTCTCCCATTTCCAAGTTTTATTCTTGATCTGAGTGTAGCATGGAGAACCACTTATTTTCTTTAACTTTAATAGATTTAAAGTTACCAATGGTCATGACATAACTCCCGAGGTTACTGTGTCCAACAGAAAAAAAAAAAGTGGAAAACGGACTTTGGTTTACAATGTTTTATAATATAATTATTTGTCAGTAACTTCAACAACAGATTGATTACCAAAATGTCTCCTGGTGGCCAGAGTTGTAGAATCAGAGAGGTGTGTGGAAAAGAGTTGGAAAGAGTTAAATGATATGATTAGAGAGCGGGTGAGAAGAGAAGGAAATGGTTAACGTTTTCCACGTTGGTTAATATTCATCACACAGCTGGGCACGGCATGTGCTGAGGAAGACACCTGGGGCTGCGGAGCAGGGCTGCCTGGCTTCAGCGGGGCCCTAATTATAAACAGAGAACGGGAGAGATGCCACAGGTCAGCCAGGAGGGCGAAGGGGGAAAAAGAAAGTGTCAAACTCTCAAAGTTTCCCAGAGAGTAATAATATCCACAACTTTCCTAGCACCTTTCATCTGAAAAAGAACCAGAACCAGATCTGTCATCGGGAAGAGAAAGCACTAGCCAGGCCCCATGCTCACTCCTTACTCTGATTGACTCGCACCTTCTCTTATCTTCTCTTGGTCTCTGTCATTTCAACTTGAGTAATGTAGTAAGGCAAGTAGAAAAGAAAAGAAAATCATTGGCTATTGAATTTTCACAAGAGCAGTATTTCATTGGGACTCCAGTTTGCCCAAAGTGTAGGACCTCCCAGTTGGAACGCTTGCTTGTGGGGGACTTTGCAATAGTCAGGCCACATGTGATGCCTCATACTCCCAATGTGTGCCCCAGAGTTCCCCAGCACTGCGGTTCTGTGTACTGTACCATCTTCTTATTCCAACTTTACAAAACCTACTACATTATTCTTTTCAGCCCGCATCATAATATACTGTCCTTTGAACTTTGCATGAGCCTAAATTCTAGTGGTACTTTGTTTCTATTCCTATATCTCAGTTTATTTCCCTCCTTTCTATTTCCATATGTTCTGTCTTTCTGAAGCCCATCACTTTTTCACATGCACACTATTACCTTAGCATTTGAATCTTCTACATGGTGTCCAGTTTCTACCTAGCTATAAGTTCTATGTGGTACTTAGCTCCACCTGGGACTTAAAGGATTGAGAGTTTTAGGTTGGTCTTTCAGACAGAAAGAAAGGTATTGTGTCCATTCTAATTTACCTAGAATTGAATGCAAACAAGTTTTTCATAAATTAACCTAGGGATAGATATTTTCTTATGAACAAGTAAATAAAGATATAAGGTTGATGGAGAGATAACATTATAGTTGATTATAAGCATTGAATTTTAAACTCAAGCACAAAAGAAGGCCAGTGTATCAATTAGATTGCATTAGGCTAGGAGTGTCAGAAAACATCGCTACTAGTGGCTTAAGAAAGGACATTTGTTATTTACTTAGCTGGAAGTTCTAGATTAGAAGTCTCAGTTTTGTTTTGGTAGACGACCGTCACAGAGGCCCAAGGCTCTTCTGGTGCATCTTCTGGGGCTTCTTCAGCAGGGTAGTGGTGACTCATCTTCTGGGGCTTCTTCAGCAGGGTGGTGACTCTTCTTCTGGGGCTTCTTCAGCAGGG
>NW_004443940.1:28645029-28650437 GCF_000243295.1 Trichechus manatus latirostris | reverse complement strand
GGTGATGACTCTTCTTCTGGAGGCTTCTTCAGCAGGGCGGTGATGACTCTTCTTCTGGTGGCTTCTTCAGCAGGGTGATGACTCTTCTTCTGGAGCTTCTTCAGCAGGATGGTGATGACTCTTCTTCTGGGGCTTCTTCAGCAGGGTGGTGATGACTCTTCTTCTGGCAGCTTCTTCAGCAGGGTGGTGATGACTCTTTTTCTGGAGGCTTCTTTGCTTGCCGTGAGAAGGTGGAGACCACAACTACAGGAGTCACAGCCTCGGCCCAGAGGAAGGTGGCGGGGTGTTGATGAGCAGGAGAGAGAGAACTTTGCCATTGTTCCTTTCTCCTTTTGTCAAGGAGGGAGAATATTTCCCACAATTCCACCTCTGACGCTCCCCTCTTACCACATTGGTCAGAGCTCGATGACTCAGCACATTCTAGCTGTTGTACAAGCAATTGTTTGGGTTAGCCTCTGTGGTAGGAGCCTAGGAAAGAGGAGAGGGTCGAGAATGGCTTTTGAGAGATCAGCCTAGTGGATCTTTGCTGCTTAGAATGGGCATTTTTAGATTTATGTACACATTTGGAAATACTGTTAATGATTTTTGTTAAAGATACTCATTTTAAGGGGAGAAAGGTACAAATACCAAGACAGTAACAACAATAAAAAAATGAAATTAATTAGAAATAAGCTTGATATCTTCTTTCAGGCAAAAGAAATTGCCTATAAGCAGAAGACTGAGTAGAATACACACACACACACACACACACACACATATTATACACACATACATATATATATATATAATCTGGCTAATAGACTAATTTCCCATCCAGATTTATGAAAGAGCCTTTATACATCTGATTTTCTTATAATTTGCATTTGTTCTCAATAAAATAGCATCTACTGAATCATTATAGATAATCGATATAAGCATTTATCTTATACTTGAAGAAAAATTGGTATGTGATTTGAAGTGAAAGAAACTAAAATAAGTTTGATTCAATGACTCCCTTTTTCTCTTAACCTACAAGGAAAAGAGGACTTGGTTGTGGGAAGTAACTCTTGGTGTATAGAAAGTCATGTTGTGAAGGATTGCTTAGAACAAATGGCAGTAACAATCCTTGGGTCATCTCTCACAATCAAGGACTAGTTTCACCACTGCTGTTTACTGAACTAATGGTGCCACTGTTAGCGGGCATTGAGAACATCCCAATTTAAAACAGCCTCCGATAATGACTTAGCTTCAAGTTTGAATTAACTCTTTTTTCTCATGTGATTTCTCCTGCAATTTAATGCTGTATTGGAAGTCAGTTTTCAAACTTGAAATTAAGGGTTTAGAAGTAAAGTCCTGAGAAGATAAGAGACATTTCAAAGTAGCACTAGATTTTCCTAGGACCTTCTGGAGAATGTCTTTGAATGGCGAGTGCTTCCTAATCCTTTGTATTTAAGCTCTCACCCTTTTTTGCTCTGTGTGCTGTCAGCGCACTAAATCCTTGGTACTGCGGTGTGCATTTCTCACAAAATTAAACACTCAGCTCTTTCCTTTCGCTTATAAGTGGAAGGACTAATTTTATCCCTCCATCAGTGATTTTAATATCATTTCTCTGTTGTCATTAACCAGAGTACGCCAGCCTTTCATGGCATGGCTTAATTCTCTCTGCTTCAGAAATGGACAAGAACAAGGTCTCTCCTACCTTGTTGTCTTAGGATAGAATAAATCCAAATATGAATTACAGATTCTGTCATAACAGTATGAAGTATTTATCTTCAGAAAAAATGCTAATTGCAAAGATGTCACTCTGATGACTAAGGTGCATCTGACCCAAGCATGGTCTTCTCCGTCACCTCATATGCATACAGAAGTTAATATGAAAAAGGAAGACAGAAGAATTAATTTGCTCAAACTGTGGTATTGGCAAAGGATATTGAATATATCGTGGACTACCAAAAGAACAAACAAATCAATCTTAGAAGAAATACAACCAGAATGTTCCTTAGAAGCCAGAATGTTCCTTTGACTCCCTTACTTTGGATACATCATCAGGAAAACCAATCATTAGAAAAGGACATTATGGTTGGTAACTTGGAGGGTAGGGAAGGTGAGGGAAGCCCTCAGTAGATGGATTGACACAGTGCCCTGAACCATTGTTTCCTAACAATGATCATGAAAATGATGCAGGACTAGGTACCATTTTGGTTCTATTATGCATAAGGCCACCATGAGCCAAAGCCAACTGGACAGCGACTAACAACAACAATTCTTATTAAACCCATTAAACAGATGGGGAAATGGAGGCACACAGGGGTGAAGTCAATTCCGTTATGTCATTCAGCCAGTAAGTCACAGACTCAAGACAGACACACAAGCAGCCTCAGTCCAGAGCAAACTTTTTCAATCTCTAGTCTCTGTGGACCCAGGTTAGGGCCAGAGACAGAAGGGCTGCCCTGGCTACAGTGCCACTTTTACCCTCCCAGGACACAGTTCCTACCTCAGCCCTGGTGGCAAAGAGGTTAAGAGCTCGGCTGCTAACCAAAAGGTTGGTGGTTCAAATCCATCAGCCGATCCTTGGCAACCCTATGGGGTAGATCTACTCTGTTCTATAGGGTTGCTATGAGTTGGAATCAACTCAACGGCCATGGGCTATGGGTAGCGAGGGCAGGGCCTCTCTCCCAGACCAGTTCTTCAGTGCCTCTTGCCAGGATCCCAGGGCCAGAAAGATTTCTCACTCATGTCCCTCCTGGCCATAGTGTGGGGAGCATGCTCGTGTCATGGGGAAGAGCCCTGGCCTGGTCACCAGGAACTCAATGTTAGCTGCTTGTGAGGACCTTTGGAGGGGTCGCTTCCATCTATGGCCTCCCATGCCCTCATCCTCATCTGAGAAGTAAAAACACAAACAGCAATAACAACAGACACACCCCACCTGCTGTTGCCCCATGCCATGCCTGCTGTCCCTTCACACAGGCAGGTTGAAACTGCCCCTTCTTCTGGGAGGCAAGTAGGAACCAAATGGAGTTTCTTTCTTTCTGGATTTCCTTGGGTTTTAATTTGAAGAAAAAGAGAAAGAGCTGCAGGGGACCAAAGCATCTTTCCAGGGCTCCATCGGCAGTCCTTGCCTCCCGCAGCTGTTCTGATTAATGGCTGCGCCTCCCACTGAGTCCTCCTAATAGGTGTCAGGAAGGTGTTTACTCAAAGTTTTACACCCAATTGTCATGAAGGTCAAAATAATAGGGTGTCTCCTACGCAGGTTAAACATCTTTTTATGAGTGCACAGTCTTTATTAGAGGGGACTCGGTGCTTTCAGGACTCTGAAGCAGGTGGTTTCTTTTGGCTCTTTGCTCCCAGTATGACTCCGCTGGTGGGAAGGGAGAGCTGGGGGTGCACCAGCAACATCATGGCAGGGAGATGGGCTTTGGGCCTTGGAGAGACAGCTGGAGAAACACAGATGCCGCACAAATCTCTCCACCTTTGAAGCACATGTCTGCCTTTGAAAAACCCCTTCCCCGAAACACTTTAAAAGGAAAAGCATGGTATCGGAACTCCTTTCTCAAGGAAGAGCAGTTCATGCAAAAGAGAGATACCATAATGCCTTAAAATTAAAGAGTTCCCTTTGCCACGTTAAACAATAACCTTGGACTCCCAAGCTAGTTTTCCTCTCTACCATCTTTCCCCTTCTTCTCCCCTCAGCCTCTCCACCTCCTGCACACATAAACCCTAAGAAGCAGAGAGCAGAATGCTACACAGTAGAAATAACTCTCCCATCTGCTGCCCGCAGGTGTTGGGGAAATTGTTGACCCTGTTTCTGAGGAAGAGGAAGCCGAAGGTCAGAGTGTATTTCCTAAAAGTCAGATGCATTCAAAGCACTGCCTTATGTAAGTTTACATCATACCTGGAGCTGTCTTCAGTCCTGTTTGTTCCTCTTCACGTGGGATACTTTGGGGAGGACCCATAGTCAATGACTGGGCTGCAGCAAAGACCAGGAGAGCCCACTGAACTCCATTCAGAAGCCTCCATGAACAGAGACTCCTATTACGTCAATTGGCTTGATTTTACCCTTTTCAAAAATCCATGTGATACAAAAACCTGTTCCTTTCTAAAGGAGGATAATTGTTTTATTATCTTCATAAGTGCATATGCTACACTACACAACCGTGAGTGGACGTTGCTACCTCTCCAAATTCGCAGAACGGTTTAATGCCTTTTCAAACCATTCAATCCATTGGCTTTGACTTGAGATAAAGACAATAACGAAAACACATGCCCAGGTGGAAATTAATTCTAAAAGCATTTGTGAAAATTTACCATTTGCTAAAATCTTTGGGATTAACAAAGATGAATGATACTCAATAAAAAAGCAAGGCGATAAGACAACAAGCAAAGTCAAGAGTGATTGTGTCTTAATAAAACAGGAGTTTGAAGCAGAGGAGGGAAGGCTGGCAATGAGGTTTCAGACATTGATTGGTAGAGATGAGAGGGCAGGGCCCCAGGCAGAGTGAGCAGGCTTTACTTGTATGAAATCCTATGACCGAGCCCTGGTGGCACAGCGTTAAGAGCTACAGCTGCTAACCAAAAAGTTGGCAGTTTGAATTCACCAGCTGCTCCCTGGAAACCCTATGGGACAGTTCTACTCTGTCCTATAGGATCACTATGACTTGGAAATGACTCAACAGCAATGGGTTTGGTTTTGGTTGGAATCCAATGACCATGATGCAAATTCTCCTGTTATCATCATGTGGATGCCAAAACTGGTGTTTAGAGAGGTGTAGTGCTAGCTTTGGAGACCCTGGGTTAATGGGCAAATGGTTGACATGCTCCACTGCTAACTAAAAGGTAGGAGTTTTGAGGCTACCCAGAGATACCTCAGAGGAAAGGCCTGGCAGTCTAGTTCCGAAAAATCAGCCATAGAGAACACTAGAACACTATGGGGCACAGTTCTGCTCTGACACACATGGAATCACCATAAGTCAGAATCTACTGAACAGCTGCCGGTTAGTGCTTGCTCTGAGTTGCACTGGCCAGGATTCAGGTTCAGATTTATCTGCCTTACCCCAGAGCCAGAGCTGTTAAACTCTAAGCTAGACTATTTCTGGACTCAACTTGTGGGGTAATATTATAAGATATAGTATGGAATCAAGATGTTGATTTTAGGCAAGAAGGTAAGGTTTTTTTTTTTTTGTTTTTTTTTTTTTTTGGTTATTGTTGTAGTTTAAATGTCTTCCATACAAAAATTTATACGTACATTGTTATGTTACCCTAATTGCTCTCCCCATACTGTGACGGCACACTCCTCCTTTCCACCCCTGATTCCCCGTGTCCATTCAACCACCTCCTAACCCTCTCTGCCTTCCCATCTCACCTCTGGACAGAAGCTGCCTGTTTAGTCTCTTCTAACTACTTGAGCTAAGAGGCACACTCCTCACGAGTAT
>NW_004443940.1:28643024-28644653 GCF_000243295.1 Trichechus manatus latirostris | reverse complement strand
ACTCACCAAAGTAGGATGCAGAACATTTTCTTAATAAGCTTTGTTATGCCAATTGACCTAGATGTCCCCTGAAGGCATGGTCCCCAGACCCCTACCTCTACTTCTCTGTCCCTCAAAGTGTTTGGTTGTATTCAGGAAACTTCTTAGCTTTGGTGACTTTCCCTGTAGTGTGTGCTGTCCTTCCCTTCATCTAAGACAATTCTTATCCACTATCTAGTTAGTAAATCACTCTTCCTCTCCCTCTCCACCCTCATAACCATCAAAGAATGTTTTCTTCTGAGATTAAACATTTTCTTGCGTTCTTATAATAGTGATTTTATACAATATTTGTCCTTCTGTGACTGACTAAATTCACTTAGCATAAAGACCTCCAGATTCCTCCATGTTATGTTTCATGACTTCATTGTTGTTCATTATCATTGTGTAGCATTCCCTCGTGTGGATATCCCATAATTTGCTTATCCATTCGTCTGTTGATGGCCACCTAGGTTGTTTCCATCTTTTTGCTACTGCGAACAGTGCTGCAATGAACATGGGTGTGCATATATCTATTCGTGTGATGGCTCTTATTTCTCTAGAATATATTCCAAGGAGTGGGATAGCTGGACTGTATGGTAGTTCTATTTCTAGCTTTTTAAGGAAGTGCCAAATTGATTTCCAAAGTGGTTGTACCATTTTACATTCCCACCAACAGTGTATAAGTGTTCCAGTCTCTCCATAACCTCTTCAGCATTTATTATTTTGTGTTTTTTGGATTAATGCTAGCCTTGCTGGAGTGAGATGATATCTCACTATAGTGTTGATCTGCATTTCTCAAATGGCTAATGATTGTGAGCATTTCTTCATGTGTCTGTTAACCACCTGAATATCTTCCTTGGCAAAGTACCTGTTCATATCCTTTGCCCATTTTTTAATTGGGTTATTTGTCTTTTTTTTGTTGAGGTTTTACAGTATCTTGTAGATTGTAGAGAGTAGACACTGATGGGATTTGTCGTAGCCAAATTTTTTTTTCCCAGTCTGTAGGTTGTCTTTTGACTCTTTTAGTGAAGTCTTTTGGTGAGCTTAAGTGTTTGATTTTTTAGGAGCTCCCTGTTATCTAGTCTGTCTTCTGGTGCTTGTGCATTTTTAGTTATGGCTTGTATTGTGTTTATGCCATGTATTACGGCTCCCAGCATTGTCTCTGTTTTTTCTTCCATGATATTTATCATTTTCAATTTTATATTTAAGTCTTTGATCCATTTTGAGTTAGTTTTTGTTCATGGTATGAGGTATAGGTCTTGTTTCAGTTTTTTTGCAGATAGGTATCCAGTTATGCCAGCATCGTTTATTAAAGAGACTGTCGTTTCCCCAATTAACTTTGGGCCTTTGTCAAATGTCAGCTACTCACAGGTGGATAAATTTATGTCTGGATTATCAATTCTGTTCCATTGGTCTATGTATCTATTGTTGTACTACTGTGGCGGTATAATAGGTTCTAAGATCATGTGGTGTGAGGCCTCCCACTTTCTTCTTCTTGAATAATGCTTTACTCATCCGGGGCCTCTTCCCTATCCATATGAAGTTGGTGATTTGTTTCTCCATCTCATTAAAAAATGCAGTTGGAATTTGGATTGGGATTGCATTGTATCT
>NW_004443940.1:28616034-28639986 GCF_000243295.1 Trichechus manatus latirostris | reverse complement strand
GACTTTTTGTTTATCCCTAGCAGCTCTTAAAATTCTCTCTTTATCTTTGGTTTTGGCAAGTTTGATTATAATATGTCTTAGTGACTTTCTTTTGGGATCTACCTTATGTGGGGTTTGATGAGAATCTTGGATAGATATCTTGTCATCTTTCGTGATATCAGGGAAGTTTTCTGCCAACAAATCTTCAACAATTCTCTCTGTATTTTCTGTTATCCCCACCTGTTCTGGTACTCCAATCACTCTTAGATTATTCCTCTTGATAGAGTCCTACATAATTCTTAGGGTTTCTTCATTTTTTTTATCCTTTTATCCGATTTTTCCTCAAATAAGTTGGTGTCAAGTGTTTTATCTTCAGTCTCACCAGTTCTGACTTCCATTGCCTCAATTCTGCTCCTATGACTTTCTATTGAGTTGTCTAATTCTGACATTTTTTATTGTTAATCTTCTGGATTTCTGAATGCTGTCTCTCTGTGTATTCTTGCAGCCTGTTATATTTGTCATTATGCTCTTCTCTAATCTTTTTAGCTTCCTCTATTGAGTGTTCTGCATTTTGATTAATTTCCTTCCTAATTTCTTGAAGAGTTCTGGATATTAATCTTTTGTATTCTGCCTCCAGTGATCCCAAGAAATTTTCCTCCTCTGGAAAATTTCTAGATTCTTTATTTTGGGAGCTTGCTGAAGCCATCATGGATTGCCTCTTTATGTTATTTGATATTGACTGTTGTCTCTGAGCCATCAGTAAGTTATTATATTTATTTATTTTATGTTTACTTACTGTGTCCTAGCTTCTAGTTTTGTTTTGATGTGCCCAAATAGGCTGCTCTTGTGAGCTAGTTTGATTATTGGCACCTTTGAAGCTCTAATGTTCTGTCACCAGGTGGTTAGATCTTTTACTACGTATGTGAGCTCAGGAGTCCACCCACTCCTCCTGTATGGATTCAGCTCAGGTGCCCAGGTAGATAGTCACCAAGTGTGTGGTGCAGGCTCTCACCTACAGTCCTAGACAGGCATGGATGATTGGTGTCGGCACAGGCATCTGGCTGCAGCAAGGCAACACACTCTGAACAAGGCAGGGTGCTGACAGCCACCCCAGAGTGTCCAGGAGGAAGGTGTGTCCCTATTCCCTAGAACACGTAGGTGGGTGGGTTTTGCAGCCAGACTATGAGCACCCAGTGTGGTTGGCTATAAGGACTAGGGAGCACCTCTTATTCTTGGACTCCTATCGCAGGTGGCTAGGTGGCGTGGGTGGAGCCCTCAGTCCTTAGGCCCCTGATGTGGATAGGTGAAGACCCTGCTAATGGGCAGAGCAGAGTCAAATGTCACAAACCCTCCAGTTCACAGCTGAAACAATTGAAATTAGACTTCAGGTAAATACCCTGTTGTACTATGGTAATAAGGGCCTAAGCTGGTGAAATGGGCCCACACAAATCTATGCAGAGGGAAAGGCACTCAAAGTCCATGGATCCCTTATGCCTGCGTCTGGGCAAAGGAGCTGTGCCTACCCTGAGTTCCTGGCTTAGGGGAGCTGGCAGTTTATTTTTCCCGTTTGTTAATTTGTTCACTCTCCAAGGCCGGGAGAATGGCTCAGGGCATGTGACAGATCCTACTTCCGGCCCAGGGGACTTGGCAATTGCTGAGGCCAGTCCGGGACCCAGTGCAGAGAAGGGAGTGGGGAGGTAAACGGGAAAGAGGTTTTTCCCTGAGGGGGTTGTTTTCATAGGCTGGACGCAAATACTTATCTTTCACAGATGAGGGCTGCTTCTCACTGATTTTGTGTGGCCAAGTAGACTCTCAGCAGCTGGGTCTCTCCCGATGCGGAAATTGTGTCTCCCGAGCACCGATGCTTGCCTGTCTCACCACTCACCGCTGAGCTGATCAGGCCTAAAGGGCTCAGGTTCTCACCGGGTCAGGTCTGGCACCTCCTTGCTGCTTCCGAACTGTCTCTCCCTCTCCCTGCCACTCAGTCTGTTCAGGGCTCCCAGATTGTCATATATAATTGAATGACTTGTTTTTTTGTGTCGTTGTTGTAAGAGGGTCCACCAGAAGTGTCTGACTACTCTGCCATCTTGGCCCCGCCCCCCGAAGGTAAGGTTTTTAAACAAAAGAGTGTGATATCCAGTCATTGAGATAATTCTAACAGCACGCTGAATGAAAAGTGTGCATTGTGTGTGTGTGTGTTTGAGGGTAGGATAAGTGAAGAAATGATGGAGACCCATGAAATAAATGCTGTGGAGGAAGAATCTAGTGGAACTCTATAAATGGATATTTGTTGATGAGACAGAATGAAGGGGCAGAAACGGGATGAAGTTGAAGCTGAAGTTGCAGCTGGAAAGCACCTAATGAGAATGGAGGTTCCTCTACCTGACCATGAGAACCGAGATCGAAGCATGGGGCTTTGGGGAAACTGGACCCAGATAACGGTTCAGTTTTTACTTTTTCAGATTCTCTGTGATTATTTGTTTAAGTATAACATACATAATGAAAGAGTCATTTTTTTAAGACTACTATTTAAGGAATTCTTATTTTATGTGGGGCCCTGTGCTAAGGTATTTATATACTTCATTTCACTGAATAGTCAAAACAAATCTATTAATTGGAAATTACTTTTCCAATATTTAACATGAAGAAACTAAAGCTCAGAGAAGCAAAGGTGAGAGCGCCAGTGCATGGTCCCAGAGCTGGCCAGTGTGAGAATTATAATCCAGTCCAGATTAACACCCAAAACTATGCTTTCAGTCATTCCAGTATCATGTCTCTTCAACAGCTAAGTGGCCATGAACATCTGAAAAATGGAATTTAGGAAAAGAAATTGAGAGGTAGAGATCTGATTTCTTCTGTATCCTTCATGTTAGCTATTATTCTGTATCTTAGCCAGTGGATGTATCTGATAAACTTTTTTTAGTGTTGAAATGACACTTCCACTGCTAATGGCCTTTTTTTTTTTTTTTTTAGAATAATGTGATATGGAGCCCTCGTGGCAGTTAAGAGCTTGGCTGCTAACCACAAGGTTGGCAGTTCTAATTCACTAGCCACTCTGTGGAAACAGTACAGGGCAGTTCTACTCTGTCTATAGGGTCGCTATGAGTCCTAATTGACTCGATGACAATGGGTTTGGTTTTTATTGTGTACATAGGTGCCCTGGTGATGCAGTGGTTAAGCACTGGGCTGCTAACCAAAAGGTCAGCAGTTTGATCCCACCAACTGTTCCACGGGAGAATTGCAATCAACTCAACGGCAACAGTTTCTTTTCTTGTATACTGGGAGTCCCTGGGTGGTGCAAATGTTTAATACCCTTGGTTGCTAACCAAAAGGTTGGAGATTTGAGTCTACCCAAAGGCACCTCAGATGAAAGACCTGGCAATGTACTTCCAAAAAAACAGCCATTGGAAGCCCCATGGAATACAGTTCTATTCTGACACACATGGGTTCACTACGAGTCAGAATCAACTCAACAGCTGTTTTTTTCTAACTTTTTAAAAAAATTGTGTACAGAGTGTTGGATTTGTATCAGAAGGCCCTAGGCACTATTTTCCCTTCTGCCATTTGTAGCTTAGAACACTTGGGTGATCACTTCATCTCTCGGGTTATGAATTTTCTTATGTTAAATTGAAATAAACTGCCTGTCATACCCATCTGGTGAAGAAGCTGTGAGGTCCAAATGACATCACATGTATGAAAGTACTTTGCAAATTGCAAACAGCTATATAAATGGGCCGGAGCCCCGGTGGCGCGGTGGTTAAGAGCTCGGCTGCTAACTGAAAGGTCAGCAGTTTGAACCACCAGCCACTTCTTGGAAACCTTATGGAGCAATTCTACTCTGTCCTATAGGATTGCCATGAGTCGGAATTAACTTGACAGCAGTGGGTTTGGTTTGGTTTTTGGTATATAAATGGGAGATATGACCAAAATAATATCTATAACTGTCACTAATACTTGATTTTTAGTGCTTATAAATGAAACATCAAATTTTTAGAGAGTTTCTTCAAGCACCTACAGATTATTCATCCTATCTGCAAACAGGCACATATGTTCCCCATGGAATAACATATGACATGGGTTACTTGTTTGTCAAAGGGAATGTGCAGACTGTCAAAAGACCCAAGTATGAATCCCGACTCTTACACACTAGTAGCATGACCAGAGACACCTCGTCCTTCTGAATGGTGGTTTCCCTATCTGTAAAGCAGACATGAGCTTCTCTGTCCAACCTACTTCCCAGGGTCATCTTGTGAGTTTCAAATGAGGTAATGTATGGAGAAGTGCTCTGCTAACAGAAAATGCCCACATAAATGTGAAGTATTACCAAGTTGAATTTGAAAAGTGCTACGTAAGTGCCACTTAATATCACTGCTATTATTAGTATAGTTGAAGAGTATAATGAATTTCAGCAACAAAAGATATAGATATACAATCTTTTACTACCTTGCAAACACCCTGGGTGTTTCACTTTAATAAGTATAATCCCTTGTATTTGGGAGTATATGTTAATATAATTAAACTTCACTATATATGTTCTTTCCTTTTAATTCCAGATACATAACTCAGAATTATTTCATTGTATTTACCCCTGTAAGTAGGCCCTATTTTAAATAACATTAGGGAACATGCTACTGGGCTCACCATACTTATTATTTTACTTACATATATTAGGAATGACATTCTTGCTTTTCACATGCTTAGCTTTAGCTACGGCTTAGTAGATGTAGATCTTTCTTCCTTTTTTAAGATTGTCAATAATTAATAAAGTTAAAGGAAATAGTTAAAGAATAAGAGCTCTTCTGGTTCAACTATAAAATCAACCAATTTAATTTTAGAAAGAATGTAACAAAATTTTATTTATCATCTGTTATTCATCTGTCGCCTTGGGGTATCATCTTAACAATATTTCCTGATGCTTCTGAAAATAAGTGTTTTAATCTCTGAGAAGCCTCATTTGCTGATTTATACAAGCATTAAGTGACCGGCTTACATGAATTGTGCTTCCGGGTACAAATGTTTTTGTATCCTAAAGTGTTATCGATAGTCATTAATTCATATATCATTCAACCACAAATGATTCTCCAGGGACTGCAGTTTGCCAAGGTCTTTTGGTCCCTTATAGCTGCAAGTGACAGGCACTTGACACATCACAGCCTTTCTCTGCCTGGCATCCTCACTACAAATGCACCCCTAGGTGGCGGGGTCTTGGCCCTCTTTAGCTCCTCAGTTTTACATTTCATTATTTAAGTCTCTGGGGAAAAGTCTTCAATTCTGCTCTCTCTGGTTCCATGTCTACATAGTCAAGGGAAGGTTTTCATTGGTTCAGTTTAACTCAATTGCCAACTGCTGGATGAATCAGCTGGAACCAGGGAGTGAGGTCACCATATGATAACATAGCAGTTTTAATTTCACTATGAGAATGGGGATGGGTGGGGAAAGGGGTCATTCCTCAAAGTCCTGATGGGAAAGATGACTGTCAGCTGACCTTTGCAACCACCATCTTTCTCACAGTATCTTGAACAGAACATAAGGTCATGGAATGGTTAGAATCTGTTCCATTAGGAAAGTTTCCCAATTCCCTAGTGCACGAAGTTATGGAAAATTCTGTGAAGGAATAATTCTATCAGTTTAATTAGTGCCCGTTATGTGAGGTGTGCTCTCATTTAATTCTGACGATTGCCTTGCTAGCCTCATTTTAGGATGGGGGAGACTGTGTTCCTGAGATGTGAGGAAACTTACTAGTTTTGGGGCAAGGACCAAAACCACAAATTACTCAGAGGTAAAGCCTGTCGCCACCACCTACTTGTCACTGTGTTGTACTGTGGTGGCTTCCATGTTGCTGAGATGCTGGAAGCTATGCCACCAGTTTTCAATAGCAGCAGGGTCACCAGTGATGGACAGGTTTCAGTGGAGCTTCCAGACTAAGACAGACTAGGAAAAAAGACCTGGCAATCTACTTCCGAAAATTAGCCAGTGAAAACCTTATGAATCACAACAGAACAATGCCTGTTTTTTGCTGGAAGATGAGCCCCCAAAGTTGGAAGACACTCGAATACAAAGTGGATGCAACAATGGACTCGGGCATGCCAACAATTATGAAGATGGAGCAAAACCAGGCAATGTTTCATTTTGTTGTACATGGGGTCGTTGTCAGGCAGAGACAACTCGACGGCAGCTAATGACAATAAGAAAGCCTGTGACATATTCACTGTTATTATTATTATTAAATTTATTTCCAGAACATTGGCACTAAATTCAGCATCTCAAGACTCTTTTTCTGGGTTAATTCAACTTATTTGTTCAACCCAAAGCTACCCTTAGAAACAGATGAAGTTTGCCTTGCTTCTTCCATCACTTCTTTCTGGGACATTTCCCTGTTTCCCTGTCTCCTGTTGTGTTTATGTCATTGGACAAATAATAACCACCTGAAACAGTCATCTCTCCTAAGGTGTGAGGTCCTTAGTGTGTGCACTCCCAAAATATATTGTAGAATATGGTGTAATGATTCTATGTACATACCAAAAGAGGTAATAAAATATTATCGCTCACTTTTTCTTCCAAGAGATAAAATACACGGTATTTTTCCCACAGAAATCTGATAATTAAGAGAAACTATTAAAAAAAAACTGTTTCCTGAAATTATTTTGAACTATAAGTCAAATAATTACTTGTAACTTTTGATCTATTATATGCACATATGACAAGGTATGAAATTTAAAATTTGGTAAATAAATTAATAATTATTGTGATATTTCTACTAGAGACTAAATGGCCATAATCAGCTATTATCTTAATTCAAGACTGAAGTATTCATTGAGATCATGTAAGTAAATAACTTAACACAACAGCTAACTCAGAGCAGGCACTCACTAAGTGATCAATATTACAGAAGTGCAAACTCTGACCATAAGGGCAATGATAGACTTTGGGCATCTTGTAGACAGTGTTTTGGGGTGATGCAGAAGGTGCCCCCAAAAGAGAATTATGTCTTCTCTTCTGCTAGGGAGTAAGACTGCTCTATGTCTCTGCCCATGATGTCTAGGTAATACACCTGGCCTTGGAGCCCTGGTGGCATAGTGGTTAAGGGCTTGGCTGCTAACCAAAAGTGGGCAGTTCGAATCCACCAGCCGCTTCTTGGAAACCCTATGGGGCAGTTCTACTCTGTCCTACAGGGTCACTATTAGTCAGAATCGACTTGACGGCAAGGGTTTGTTTTTTTTTTTTGTTTTAGTCACAGAAGGGCAAATGGAATTTCTGTTTTTAAGCTCTATTACTTGAACTTAGAACACTTTAATTATAAGTGTAATTGTTGCATCTTTTTCTTCCTCTTAGTACTTTGAACCAGTATTAAGCTAAAGTCTGCTCCAGTTTTACCTTTGTATCTATACAGGTACATGTCCTATTTCAATCTCTGGCCCTCGGGTCCATCTCCTTGGCAGTGTGGTAGAGAGGAAGGATCTCAGGCTTGGGACCCAGATAGATTTTGCTACAGTCCTGAATTCACACTTATCGGCCCTGTGACACTGTGTAAGTTACTTGACTTTTCTTAGCCTCTCTATTGCATCTGCAAAACAGTGATAACATCTGACTGACAGGGTTGAAGTTAGACTTCAAAGAGATTAAAAAACAAACAAAGAAACAAACAACTTTTATTAAGAGGATTGGAAGAGTGTGTGTAGAGTGCCTGAAGTGTGCTTGGTAGTACTTACACATTCACTCAGTCTTTCATCCATTTAACACACACACATAAGGTGCTGATACTATGTGCTAAGCAGTGTTCTGGGCACTGCGATCCAAGAGTGAGCAAAATAGGTCCAGCTTTTGTCGTTTCGGAGCCCATAATCCATTGGGGGATTGTGTGATGATAATAACAAATATATACAATCACATACTTAGATTCTAAGAAGGAAAATGCAGGTTGCGAGTAGTGTAAGTGGCGAAGTGGTTAAGAGCTCAGCTGCTAACCAAAAGATCAGCAGTTTGAACGTACCAGCTGCTCCTTGGAAACCCTGTGGGGCAGTTTGATTCCGTCCTATGTGTTTGCTGTGAGTCGGAATTGAATTGGTGGCAACGGGTTTGGTTTTGGTTTAATAGTGCAAGTAACACGAGGACCAAGTCTGGGCAGCTCAGAATAACTTTTGAGGATGTGTGGGCATGAGCTGGAAGAGTAGGAAGGGGAAGAGCATTCCAGGCAAATGGAACAGCAAGTGCAAAGGCCTGAGACAAGAGAGGGGATTTAGAAATTGAAAGCAACGTGCTTGAGGGAGAGGAGTGGCCCAGAGAGAGAGAGTGACCTGGGCCTTGTAGACCTAGTTGAGAGTTTGGGTCACTTGTCTAGGAAAAATGGGGCATTATTACATGATTTCAGCAAGAGTACGGAGTGATCTGGAGCCCCGGTGGTGCAGTGGTTAAGAACTTGGCTGCTAACCAAAAGATTGGCAGTTCAAATCCACCAGCCACTCCTTGGAAACCCTATGAGGCAGATCTACGCCTTCCTATCGGGTCGCTATGAGTCAGAATCAACTTGACTGCATGGGTTTATGACACGATTTGCTTTGCATTATGAGAAGATAACACAAGTTCTAGTATAAAGAAGGGTGTATGGGGACACAACGTCTTAGATGAGGAGACTGGTTAGTGACCAGTGAAGGAGGTCCATGAGAGAGAAGTTAGTAACTTGCACTAAAGTTCTGGTACTTTAGAGAAAAGGAGGACAAGAGGGGTAAAATTTACTGGACTTGCTTAAGGAGCAGACAAAATAATAACACCGAGGGCTGTGATTTATCAAGTGTTTGCTCTGGTTCTGGTGCCTGAGATACACTACTCTTTATCCCACACACATGTGCTGACTTCCACCTTCATCACAGAAAAATGTGGTATGAATCCACACTCTCCAAGAAAATTTGACACAAATTCATTTGGCAGAAAAACCTGGACTGAACTGACATGAGGCTACTATCGTCTTTATTTATTCCACTTGCTTTGCATCTGTTGCTATGATATTATGTCTGTGTTTTGTTACCCCAGACCTAGACAGAGTGGTATGTAATATGTAGTGTAGAGATCATATTACCCGTGCAAATTCTGAATTATTGCAAATTCCAAAATACATCTGGCTCCAAGGGTTTAAGGACTTATAATAATAATTTTAAGAACTTTGCAAACTCAAGTTTAAAAAGTTGTTAGTTGCCCTAGGACTCCCAGTTGGTAAGTAGCAAACTCAAAATTTGAACCTAGGTTTGTCTAATCCCAATGCTCAAACAATTCACCACCACATTCTATAGCACCTCCCACCCCACCCCAAAGACTGTTGTCCTCCTCTTTATTTAGGAGAAATATGGTTACTTGCCAAGTGTTCTCTCTCTAATTCTGAAATATGAATGATTGGGAACTGTCATGGATTGAATTGTGTCCCTCCAAAAATACGTGTTCAATTTGGCTAGGCCATGACTCCCAGTATTGTGTGATTGTCCATCATTTTTTCATCTGATGTGATTTTCCTGTATGTTGTAAATCCTACCTGTATGATATTGATGAGATAGGATTAGTGGCAGTTATGTTAATGAGGCAGGACTCAATCTACAAGATTGAATTGTGTCTTCAGCCAATTTCTTTTGAGATATAAAAGAGAGAAGCAAGCAGAGAGACAGGGGGACCTCACACCACCAAGAAAGCAATGCCAAGAGCAGAGCATGTCCTTTGGACCCGAGGTTCCTGTTCAGAGAAGCTCCTAGACCACAGGAAGATTGGTGACCTTCCTCCAGAGCTAACAGAGAGAGAAAGGCTTCCCCTGGAGCTGATGCCCTGAATTTGAACTTCTAGCCTACTAGACTGTTAGAGAATAAATGTCTGTTTGTTAAAGCCATCCACTTGTGGTATTTCTGTTACAGCAGCACTAGATAACTAAGACAGGAACCAAGGGAGAATCACCCATCCTTTGGAGGGGAAAAAAGTTTCTTACCCACAAAAAAAAAAAAAAGTTGCCGTCAAGTCAATTCAGACTCATAGCGAACCTATAGGACAGAGTAGAACTGCCCCATAGGGTTTCCAGTGAGTGCTTGGTGGGTTCAAATTGCCCACCTTTTGGTTAGCAGCCTAACTCTTAACCATTGCACCACCAGGCCCCCCCAAAATATGGAACACTTCACAAATTTGTGTGTCATCCTTGCATAGGGGCCATGCTCATCTTCTCTCTATTGCTCCAATTTTAGTATATGTGCTGCTGAAGCAAGCACCAAGTATTTCTCTTCTCTGTACAATCCACAGTCTTTTATGAGTATACAGAAAACTGCTCACCTTCTTTCTTCACAAATCTCCTTAAAAACCATTTTCTCTCCAAAGTAGTTCAGTTACAATAACCATTCGCCTCTCACTATTGCTGGCGTTTTGTTTTATTGGTGCGCATTATCTCATGTGTCCCTCATGTGCATTTATATTGCAGTCCCCTATGGGAAAATTCTACCTTTGCTCCATCTGTTGCATGGCTACAGCCTGATACAGAGCTGCACCTGCATCTTTGCAGTGCATAAATAATGGGTAATAAGGGACTTAGAAGAGGACGTGGAACCTGGGATATCATTGCTGATATCAGATGGATCCTGGCTGAAAGCAGAGAATACCATAACGATGTTTACCTCTGTTTTGTTGACTATGCTAAGGCATTAGACTATGTGGATCATAACAAATTATGGATAACATTATGAAGAATGAGAATTCCAGAACATTTAATAGTGCTCATGAGGAATCTGTACATGGATCAAGAGGCAGTCGTTCAAACAGAACAAGGGGATACTGCATGGTTTAAAGTCAGGACAGGTTGTGCATCAGAGTTGCATCCTTTCACCATACCTATTCAGTCTGTATGCTGAGCAAATAATCCGAGAAGCTGGACCAAATGAAGAAGAACGGGGCATCAGGATTGGAGGAAGACTCATTAACAACCTGCGTTATGCAGATGACACAACCTTACTTGCTGAAAGTGAAGAGGACTTGAAGCACTTCCTGATGAAGATCAAAGACTACAGCCTTCAGTATGGATTACACCTCAACATAGAGAAAACAAAAATCCTCACAACTGGACCAATAAGCAACATCATGATGGACCAATAAGCAACATCATGATGGACCAATAAGCAACATCATGATGAAAGGAGAAAAGATTGAAGTTGTCAAGGATTTCATTTTACTTGGATCCACAATCAACACTCATGGAAGCAGCAGTCAAGAAATCAAAAGACATTGCATTGAGCAAATCTGTTGCAAAAGACCTCTTTAAAGTGTTGAAAAGCAAAGATGTCACCTTTAGGACTCAGGTGCGCCTGACCCAAGCCACGGTGTTTTCAGTCACCTCATATGCACGCAAAAGCTGGACAACAAATAAGGAAGACTGAAGAAGATTTGACACCTTTAAATTTTGGTGTCGGTGAAGAATATTGAATATACCATGGACGGCCAAAAGAGCGAACAAATCTTTCTTGGAAGAAGTACGACCAGAATGCTCCTTAGAAGCAAGGATGGCAAGACTTAGTCTCACGTACTTTGGACATGTTATCAGGAGGGATCAGTCCCTGGAGAAGGACATCATGCTTGGTAAAATAGAAGGTCAGCGTAAAAGAGGAAGACCCTCAGCCAGATGGATTGACACAGTGGCTGCAACGATGGGCTCATGCATAGCAACAATTTGAGGATGGCACAGAATTGGGCAGTGTGTCGTTCTGTTGTGCATAGTGTTGCTATGAGTCGGAACTGACTAGATGGCACCTAACAACAACAACAACAAGAAAGACTCCACCACAACCATATTTTATCTTTGAGAATAAAGGAGCAGTTCTTGCCGTATCAAGGACACATTATATAATTCCTTGGGGAAACTTCAGAAAAAAGTGTTCATTTATTTAAGCTCTTCCACTAATTTTCAAGTAATTAAAATTATTTGGAAGGTCATTTGGTGTAGATACAAAAAGAAGCATCCGTGACTGCCCATCTCAAATAACATCTACATGAAGTATAAAATTTATTATTGAGTCAAAATAATGATTTACCATGTAATTAACAAAACAAAACAAAACAAAAAAAATAGCAGTCACCACCTTCCACAGTAAGAGGGGGAGATAAATAAAGTTTGGGTAAGGCACAGATTGAGACAATTAGTTTTTTATGCTATAAATATGTAGTTAAGGTTCTATATTATCCCCAAATACTGGATATATGTTGGCTGTCCAGAAAAACAAGAGAATGCTGGAAGAGATCCAGAGTTTCTCCTTGCAAAAATGAATTGACCTAAAATAGGGAGATGTATTTCAGTTGCAGTGATAGATTGGCCTATGTGGGACTTTTTGTCCACCATATTTTGCTGTCTATGTTTTAGAAGGGCGAAGTTTGAAGGCTGATGAGTTTGATCCACCTGAGTCATAGTCTTATTTCATCACATCCTTGTTTTAAATCTGATGGGTACCTTGATCTGATACATTTTTGCGTTTTTAAAGGTGAGAGATTGCTATTCCCTCCTCCTCCTCTTTTAGTCAAGAAACAATAAAGGGGAATGTATGGGCTTCTGTTAAGAAGTGTATGAGCATCTTGTTCATTAAATCCAATACCAATTTAACCTTTTTCATAGACTAACGCTTTCTCTTTAAGCTCAAAAAAGAAGAGTCATGATTTTGGATAGGTACAATATTGTAGCCATCACTAAGATTATATCTGGCTCTGAATGCATTTCCTCTAGTCAAAAGACTTACCTTTCAGAATACAGTCCAAAATTTAAGCACCTGGCATGACAATCCAGGTGAATCCAGATGAAAAGAGAGTCTTGTGTTTTAAAAGTTACCAAACATAATTGCTCCAGCAAGCGTTACATTTCTCTATCAGAAAAAATATTTGAGGACGCTGGACTTTCTGAGGTAGTGGTGGGTCCTACTTGTTAGCTGCCAGTGAGTCCTCTCCTGACTCACGTTGACCTCATGCACAATGGGATCAAAGCATTGTGATCCACTGGGTTTTCATTCGCTGGTTTTCAGAGGTAGATCACCAGTCCTTCCTTTCTTCATAGTCTGTCTTAGTCTGGAAGTTTCACTGAAAACTCTTCAGCATCTCAGCAATACACAAGCCTCCACTGCCAGGCAGGTGGTGGCTACGCTTGAGGTGCACTGGCCAGGAATCAAACCCAGGTCTCCCACATGGAAAGTGAGAATTCTACCACTGCCCCCAGTTGATCCTGCAGGACAGGAGTAGTCACCACTGTAAGAGCCTCCATTCTTGCTCAAAGGATGATGTTACGTGACCCATGAGGGAGATAAGATAAAAAAAACTGTATTTGGGGGTTTTGCCTCCTCAGTCTACCCTCACCTCTCTATCCATCCCCAAGGAGTGAATCAGTCTGCATTGCAATTCATCTCCATCTGTGAGACTAAAAAAGAAAAAATACCAGGAAAAATAAGGATTTATGTGACTATTCCCATTTTAAAGAGTTAATACTAGAACCGAGTTTAGCATTTGAGTATTTGTGATTAATAATAAATGATAGAAATAGTTAAGGTTTATTGAATAATACTCTATGCCAGCTATTATTTATACTTAATGTGGACGATCTCATTTAATCCTTTAACTACTTAAAGCAGACGATATCATGATCCGCATTTTATATGTGAGGAAACTGAGTCATACATGAGATAGTGAACTGTTAGGGATGGAGTCAGTGTTCAAACCCAGGCAGTCAGATCGCAAAAACGTGCATTTCTGCAGTGTGCTTTGTTTGCAGTATTTAACTTGCCACCATGGAAGTTTATTTTTCCGATATAGTGCATATTTCTATGTATTTTGCCTTTTCTCCATCTTGCCCACTGGTACAATGTGTTTCTCTCTCTTCAGTGGCACAATAGCTGGGGGAACTATGATTAAGATCTACACTTGCAGACACAAAGCTACCAATCAAGGGTTGTAAATGAACTTGTCAGTGGCTGTGTTTGGGTTAACTCAAAAGATCTCAGTTGTAGATCCCAGAAAGACTCTCCTTAGTCTCTGCTGACTGTCATATAGACAGAACCTTGCAAAGAGTCTCTTCTTAATTGAAATTAATGCCCACATATTTAAGTTCATCTTTGTAAAGCTAAATAATGCACCAAGGCACAATGAAAAGAGATGTTATGGGGCCGAATGTGGAGGAGGAGACCTCTCCTTTCTGCAGCCAGGTTGGTGGAGGGCTCATGTGAGCAGAACAAATATAGTACAAGACTGGTCACTTAATAGATTGCCAGAGCCTTCAATATCACAGTGGTTGCAGAAAGCTTGGGGAAGCTGGCCTGAGCCAGCCAGGCCTGGCCTGCCTTAATGCTTTAGCCATGTTCAGAAGCACCAGGACTCAGGATTTTAAGTCTTTCCTTTTCTTCTCCATTCTAATCAACGAGAACTTTTTCAAAGAAAACCTGTGAAAACTTCCCAGTGTGTGTCTGCTTCTTCAGTCCATGCTCCTAGCAATTTATTCTTTCCTTTTAGTCACATTGTGTTGTATTTTTAGTACCTTCTTTTCTTTCCTACTAGACCATTTGCTCCTTAGAAATTACGACCAATATATCATATATTGCCACTGAATAACAGTGCTTTGAAGAAAACGAAATCAGACTAAGGGTGTAATGAGGGATGGGAGACATTGCTCTGCCTGGCTGTTGTCATGGATGGCTTCTCTGAGGAGGCGGGATTTCAGCAGACACTGCAGTGAATCGAGGGTGCTAATCTTGCAAATCACAGGAGTGAGAACATGTCGGGGAGAGAGAACGTCATATTCAAATCTCTGCAAAGGTGTCCAAGTACTAAGCCCTGAAATTTGTCAATACATTACCTTACATGGTAAAAGAGACTTTGAAGATGGCTTATGGATCTTGAGATGGGAAGATTATCTTGGATTATCTTGGTGGGCAAAATGGAATCATGAGGGTCTTTATAAGGAGTAGGCAGGGGCATCAGAATCAGTAGTAGAAGATGTGACAATGCAAGCAATAAATCAGAGTGAATCAAGGATAACGCCATGAGCCAAGGAATGTGGGTGGCCTCCAGAAGCTAAAAAAAGCAAGGACACAAATTCTCCACTCTGATTCTCCAGTGGGAATGAATCCTGTCAACACCTTGGTCTCAATTGAGACCGATGAGATGGATTTTAGGCTTCTGACCTCCAGAACTGTAAGAAAATAAATTTGTGTTGTCTTAAGCCACAAAGTTTGTGGTAGTTTATTACAGAAGCAACAGAAAACTAATACAAACGTCAATACAAATTGAAGGAAATGAAATTGGAGAAGGGGCAGAGGCCAAAGCTGTAACATAGAGTCTTGATGGCCAAAACAAGGACTTGGAGTTTGGATGTGTAGGTAACAAAATGAATGGATCAAATACGCCTTAAAAAACAAACAAATGAACAAAAAACAAAAATAAACAAGAACTAGTTGATGCTCCATCCATTTCAAATACCGTATTTCACGCAAATAACGAGCGCCTACTATGTTTGTTTGCCAACTGTTCCCTTCTCCCCTGCCAGGTATTTTTGTAAGCACGCTATGCTAATTTTTTTACAGTGACATGTAGAAAAATTGACATAGAAATGCTTATGAAAATACCTCAAGGGGAGGGAGTGGTTGGCAAACAAACTAGAAGGCGCATGATATTTGTGTAAAAATATGATAATCTTTAATATTTTAAATTTTGAAACACGAAAATAATTTAAAGCTTTTAAAATGCATTATAATTAAATTTGTCTTGTGGCTGGGTAGTGCAAATGATTGAGCACTCCACTACTAGCTGAAAGGTTGACAGTTCAAATCCACCCAGGGCCACCTGGGCCTGGCGACCTGCTCTCGAAAGGTCACAACCTTGAAATCGCTATGGTGAAGATCTACTCTGCACACATGGGGTCGCTATAAGTCGGAATCGACTCGATGGTAACTAACAAAAACAACACATGTATAATACAGTAAATTTAACTTTGTTTTAGATCCCTTTGAATGTCTTCTGTTACAGATACTATTAGAAAAATGCACATACAGAAAATTTGGATACAATTTCAATTATGGAACTATGTGAAGCTCATACATGGATTTCAGTTTCAGAATCCTTGTACATCTGAAATTATTGCATAACCTTTAAAAAAATTAACGTTTATGTCATTATTCCTTTTGGCTGATGTTAGTTGTCTTAGCCTAGGTCCCCAAACAGCGGCTGAGACAAAGCTTTGGATGCAGGTGCCTTATTATGGAAATGAGCTCAGGGAGCATGAGCAAAGGACTGCAGCAGTGGAGATTGCAACAGGGAAGGAAAGAAAACAAACTCAAGGACATCTTATTGGGTTGGCAATTGATCTTCTCTGGATCTTTTGAAATGCACCTTAGGATTGTCCATCTGGAAGATGAAACCATTGGCTCTTATCTTCCTTTAGTCAAGTTAGCGTCATGGTCACAAAGTCTCCTGAACTTCCAATTGAACAACAGCGTAAGATGAGCAAATTCCTGTAGTCCTTCCATGGCCATGGAGTCAGAGATGTTCTGGAACAGGAAGCAAGAAGTGGAAGTGCAGTCTTGGAACAATGGCAGGGTGCTGATGACTGCACTGGGCAAAGCTGTAGATGTCTACTCAGAGTTGGTCTCTGCAACAGCAGCCATAGCAAAAGGTGGGCCCCAGGGTATTTGCAGTGATGCTCAAGAGATCCACTATATTGTGCATATCTTCAGAAAGGATCATGTTTGTTGGTAGGAGAGAAGAAATTTATTTTTGCATACATTTTTAATCATCACTTTTAATCATGTTGCACTGGTTTTTATGAATTCATTGAAAATGTTACATTTTCTTTTCCTGCATGTATTTACAGTATATTTATATCTAGGTTATTCAAGGAAGCTATATTAATTTAGTTATAATAATACTGATAGATAACATGTATTGTGTGCTTATTTTGTGCCAGGTACTATAACTCTTTCGTTACTATTGGTATAACAGTATACCAGCCACTGTTTATGCCTCTGGACCTCAGAGGTAGTACATTATTCCTGCTCTAATGCATTTAGCATCAAAGTGGGTCCCTTTCAAAATACGCATGAAGCTCAGCAGACCTGAGTTGGAGCCTAATTGTTGTGTAGGTTGAGCATTCTATTAGGTGATGCTTCCTGGATGTGTTTTGTAAACTTTGTAAACTTTAGCCATTTTTTTTCCCTTTATTTCTGTGAGGTAAGGCTTGCAAGCATAACTGTGGTTTTACTGTGTAGTTAGGGATCCCTGATGGGTTCACTTTGGTTCATTTTGGTGTCATATTTGGAAAACCAGAGGTCCTCCATATAACCTAAGGAAAAGGACCCACAATAAACTACATACCTAGTTCCCGTTAGTATACTGTCACACCATAGATCAGTGGTGCCAAAGTGCCACTAGCCTCATCAGTGGGTTGTATTACCAGATCGTATTTCTCAAAATCCATATGACCAACCAAAAATGTAAACACGCTCAATTAGTAAGCATGCATTCCAATACTGAAAACACATGCCATCAAAATATTTTTAAAAAATAACAATTTGGTAATGATAGGGATAATAAGCAATTTGTATGGATTATCTCAATTAATCCTTATACAAAACAACAACAACAAACAACAACAACAACAACAACAAAAACGCCATCTAGTCAATTCCAACTCACAGCAACCCTATAGGATAGAGTAGAACTGCCCCATAGAGTTTCCAAGGAGCGGTTGGTGAATTCAAACTGCCGACCTTTTGGTTAGCAGCCGTAGCTGTTAACCAACCACTGTGCAACCAGGGCTCCTTTTTCTACTACCAGGGCCATAAACCACTATCCTGGTATTTCTCAAAATCTACCATGTATCAGAATCACCATGAGGGCTTGTTAAAACTCAGAATGAGGAACCCACCCACAACTCCCACTGGAGTTTGTGATTCAGCAAGTCTGCAGTAGAGCCTGGGAATTTGCATGTCGGACAAGTTGCAGAAGATGCCGATGCTGCTGAGATGACGACCACACTTTAGAACCACGCGCTGTGCGATATACTAACAGACCTCTCTGAATTACACACGACTTCAAAATCACAGCTTGACATTCTTCCAAACCATATTCCCCAACATTCGTTCTTCTGTTTTCAGTTCTGACTTTAGTAGAAAGAGTATGATATTGGAGAAGATCTCCTGAGATGATCTCTCCTTTAAACACGTGTTAATTTTGCTTTGCATCCCGCCGCCCCCTTATCCCCAGCACAAGACACCAGGGCTTTGTGCCCGTTATCAGTAGGAATGGGTTCAGCTTGTGAAGCATATCCTTGTTGGAACTCCAAAGAAGCACATCCATCTTACAAGCGACGTTTCAACTCTGCCTAAAAATATAAATATTTATGAGGCTGAGGTTAGCTATTTGGCATGCAGTACATACTTTTTGTTAAAGTTTTCCCATTAGAAGACAGTTGCTTGGGAAAGCCTTAGAAACTGATATTGCATTTCATTTCGTAAAGATTGTGGAAAACTAAACAGCAAGAGAATCCACATTCCGATTGCTGATGAGAAGTGAGGACATATTCCCACATTCTCCCCATACTAATGAATTACAGTCTCAACGTGCAACATGGCTCAGTGTTGTGTTTCTAAGCCATAATTAGAGAAGGAAAGTATTGTGGCCTTATGACTGAAGACAATTTATGAAGGAGGAGTTACTGGAAGAGCAGGATGAGAACAGGGCTTGGCTGACCTAACAGAAGACACAGTTCAATGGAGGAACAAGTGAAGACCAGAAATGTAGACTGGGACATAGTGTTCTTGGCTAGTCACCATAGATACTAAATAGACATAAGGGTGCACAATGGTTAGAAATATTTCACAGTCAGCCACACATGATTTTTCCATTTGTAGCTTGTTAATGACGAGGCATTGGTATTCAGTGGTAGAATTTTCATCTTCCATGCAGGAGACCTGGGTTTGATTCCCAGCCAATGTACCTCATGAGCAGCTGTTGCCATTTATCAGTAGAGGCTTACATGTTACTAAGATTCTGAGCAGGTTTCAGTGGAGCTTCCAGACTCAGAGGGCTAGGAAGAAAGGCATGGCTATCTACTCCCAAAAATCAGTCAGTGAAGCCCCTATGGATCACAATGGTCTGATGCATGGGGTCACCAAGAGTCAGGGGTTGACTGGACAGCTGCTAACAACAACAAGCCTGTTAATATGATAGAAAAAGGTTGTGCCACCAAAATAAAGTCAGGATGTCAGATTCATACCACATCACTGGAATGTGGGTAGATGTAGGAAAAAATCAATACTCAAGTGTCTAGAAAATTACTTAGAACATTTTTCCTGAGATGCTGATTTCTCCTTCAAAAGACTTAACAAGGAAGGTGTGAGTCTTGTAGTCAGATAGACTTGGTTTGACTCTCAGCTCTTTCTCAGGTTACCTCAGGGAATTTGAATGAGAGAATTGAACTTGCTGAGCCTCAGTTTCCTCATCTGTAAAACTGGGACTACCACACTAACCCCGCAGAGTCAGTGTGAGGGTAACTGAGGCATGGCACCTGGCACATAGTGTGTTCTTAGGACTTTGTCTTATTCACTGGAGTTGCCTGCACCTAGAACAGTGCTTGGCACACAGTAGGCATACATACATGATTTTAATATTAATAAAGGCACATGCTGCTTTCCAGCAAGGCACCCTAGAAGGAACAGTTTTCTTTAGGGAACTGTGATAAGTGCTTTCCTTCTGTGTTGGAGAGGGCTGTGCCTGCTCTTAGAGGTTTGGACAGAGAAATGTTAGGCTTGTGTTCAAGTCACTGCACAAACATGGCCATGGTCCTTTTGCACTGAAAAGGTAAACATAGAGCACCTTTACACGTGCTGCTTAACAAACTGAATCAGAAGTTGAGAAAGAGGAGGGAGATGACTAAGATGAGGAAGAAATGGCATGAGAAAGGAAAGACGGATAGATAGATGATAGATAGATAAACGATAGATAGATGATAGATAGATGATAGATGATAGATAGATAAATGATAGATAGATAGATAGATGATTGATGATAGACAGATGATAGATAGATGATACATAGATGATAGATGATAGATGATTGATAGATGATAGATGATAACTAGATAGATGATAGATAGATGATAGATGATAAATAGATAGATGATAGACAGATAAGGGAGGGAAAGAGAAGAGAAGAGAACACACACATGAACACACAACGGATGACATAATAGAGTATCAAGATAGCACATTTCAGGAGTTGATAAAAATCACTGCTGTTTGGGTCTTATTTTCATTCCAAAAAAACCCATTGTAGTTGAGTCGATGCCGATCCATAGCGACCTTATAGGACAGAGCAGAACTGCCCCATAGGGTTTCCAAGGCTGTAAATCTTCATGGAAGCAGATTGACATGTCTTTCTCCCAAGGAGCCACTGGTGGGTTCAAACCACTGACTTTTTTGATTAGCAGCTGAGCACTTAACCCCTACGCCACCCGGGCTCCTTTTATTTTCCCTTTTCTCTCATATTAACAAGCTTGTTATTGTTGTTAGTGGCCATCCAGTCAACCCCCGACTCATGGAAAATTAATTCAACATATACTTACTGGGCATTTACCCCAAGCCACACGGCAGTAACTGTTGGAGATACCCGGATAAACAGTGATTCTTGCTGTCAAAATGTAGAGTAGGAGGCAGACAAATGAACAGGATATGCATTGGTACTAATTACAAGCAACTACGTGATACTCATGAGGTTAGTTGAGGGCTACCGCTGCTGCCTCGAATTCTTAGCTCTGTAATTTGGTCTTATCTCTGTGATAGCCAGCAGCAGAGAACCACAGAATTTAGCTGGATGTACAGATGAATGCTGAATTTCTTCCCAAATCCCACTTTTAGACTCTGTGATTCAATTTGGGGCTGGTGACAATATTTCCCTAATCCTAATAATATCCATCATCATTTTAGCACTGGGATTTCAAAAAATGATCACTAGAGAATTACTTATGAAGTACTCCTGGCTCCTCCGAGAAAGGCAAGGTAACATTTCTGTGAGGGAAGGAGAGAAAGTGGCTTGATACATAAGCCACATGTTTGTTAAGACAGTGTGCCTTAGATAGGGATCACAAAATTTGGACTTCTCTCCCTGTCTTCCTACCCAGTAATTCCAAACATATTATAGTTTTCAATTCTGTAAGGGGATGAAGGACTATTAGGGGAATGAAGAAATAGAAGTGACTATCTTATTTAATTGTTGTAAACCACTCCACTGAGCTCTAGTGGCTTCATGTGTAGTGAATAGAAAATTCACTCTTTTTGGAGTCCATCCTAAAAGAAAGACATTTGACTATAAAAACAAACAAACAGAAAACTAGGCTTCTCCCCACCTCTGACGTACTCGAATCAGTGTGGGATTCTAAGAAAAAATCCCAGATTTTGTGAAGTGGATCATTTTTGACACTTTTGAAAATAAATATATTTTCCTGCAGTATCTTCCTGGCTCCATGGAATGCATTGGTAGTGAAAATAAGTTCCATCTCTTCCCTTTTATTTCCACAAAGTCTCTCATTTGGTCTGGTGTTTTCTGTGGAGCTTCCCGTGTCTGCTTTCCTGCTGCCACGTGGGAACATAGTCGCGTGCCATGGCATTGTGCTTTTCTTTTAGAAAATGTCAGTCAGTTATTGAGCTAATTCTTTTTGTTGGCTTTTGGCATTCCTACATTGGGGTCATAAATGTTCTCACACACACAAAAGAATAAAATGAAAACAAACACAATTGGAGCAACTTATAAGGAAGACCAGCCCCCATGTGTATGTTGGGTCTGCCCACCTATTCTCATATTGAAAACACAGGACTTGCTCCCTGGTGTGGGGTCAAGTCAGGATCCTTGCTCCACCATCATGGACCTCTAAGGCAGTTCTTTCTGAACCAGAGCTTTCCACTCTTGAACAGGAAAGCCTCCTGCCTTGTACGGAAAGCCCAGTTTCAGGTGATGTGACACGTACAGCCTTGCTGTTGGAATCTTATTTTTATAATAGAATATGTTTTTCCAAGTTATTATTTAAAAGTCTGAGAGTAGAGAGTCTGTGAACATTAACATAGAATAATATAATCTATATTAAATAACAAGGAGCTCTGGTGGCACAGTGGTTAAAGTGCTCAGCTGCTAACCGAAGGTTGGCGGTTCAAACCCACCAGCCGCTCTGCAGGAGAAGGAAGTGGCAGTCTGCTTCCGTGAAGATTACAACTTTGGAAACCATATAAAGCAGTTCTGCTCTATCCTATAGGGTCACTATGAGTTGTAGTAGTCTATTTGATGGCAATGGGTGTATTAAATAACTGGTGAATTTCAGGGTACGTACATAATAGTTGGCATATAAGCGGCAAAGTATGGACATTTAAAAATCATTCCAGTCATCTTAGAGCAGTTTTTCTTTCTCTACTGGAGGGATCGCTGGAAGGCCTTGTCTTTGTTATACAAGTGAAAGGGACTCACTCTTTGCCCAAAGGAAAGGGTACTGACATATAGCGACCCCGTGTGTGTCCGAGTAGAATTGTACTCCACAGAGTTTTCAGTGATTGATTTTTCAGAAGTAGATCACCAGACCCTTCTTCCAACTTGCCTTTAAGTGACTTGAACCTCCAAACTTTCAGTTAGCCACCAAGGGCGTTAACCATTTGCACTACCCAGAGATGCTGGAAAGGGTACGATAGAGACTTTTTTTGGCTTGTTGAAGACTGACCTTCATGAGACCCCTTGCTATGTGGGGGTTCTGGAGAGGAGGTTCAACCCTGGGACGGAGCATCACTGAGTAGAGAACTTATGTTCCTGAGATGAGAAGGGAAAAGGGGTTTGTTCTGATGACAGAAACCCAAGGCCCCATCAGGGAAGCCCCTTCCACCCAGTGTGTGGCAAAGTTCAGAAGACCTTTGGATACAACCTCATTACCACCTTGTGCTTGAGGGAACTGAGCATGTCAGTGGATGCTGAAAGAGCTTTACCCTAGGAACCCAGCATAGGACATGGCTATAGCACTGGCAGAGACACTGATCATCAACAGTATCCACACAACAATGAACATGCCCAGTAGACTGCACAGCATCCGTGTTTAACAGTGACACCTTGTGGCATCAGAAGAGCCAATGTGACCATTGCCCAAAATAATCAGCTAAAGCGGAAAGATTTTCACCATGGAAATAATTAACTCTGGAGTTTAAAATATTATTAGCAGCTCCCTTGTCTTCTCCAGGAGACCTGGTGGCGTAGTGGTTAAGAGCTCGGATGCTGACCAAAAGATCACCAGTTTGAATCCACCAGCCACTCCTTGGGAACCCTATGGGGCAGTTCTACTGTGTCGTCTAGGGTTGCTATGAGTCGGAATCGACTCGGCAGCAACAGGTTTGGTTTGGGTTTGGTTGTCTTCTCCCTGCTAATAGTAGAGTTTGGAAATGGGCTCATTCGATTACAGGGGAGTTTTCTCCTCTTCCTTTAGGCTGAGGGTGGTGGTGAGATTTCTAATGTAACTCCACATTTCCAAGTTTATAAATTAGTTACAGTGTGTCATTTATAACTTTTACTTAAGTACTTAACAATTTTAAGATACAGAGTTCACATTTTGGTTAATTTAGGAAGCCATTGAGCATTAGGTTGATGGCCTGAAAGGGGTAACGTGTGTGCATGTGTGTGACATTGTAGACACTATTGGGAACTCTCTTACGTCCCCATATCATTACGTTGTTCTGGCTAATCTTAGGGAGGTCTTCACATTTGTAGGAGGGCCCAGAAGTGATTTAATTTTATGCGAAGAATCTTTGCTACAGTGCTACCGTTGAAGGAATTCAAAAAGGCCTATAGGAGTTCCGGCAAGATGGCGCTCTAGGCAGAAACACCACGCCGTCCCTCCACAACAAAGATCCGAAAAACTAAGCCAAACAGAGAATCAACAATCCTGAAACCCTAGAACATCAAATGAAGAGATAAACA
>NW_004443940.1:28594392-28604759 GCF_000243295.1 Trichechus manatus latirostris | reverse complement strand
AGATTCGAACTGCTGACCTTTTGGCTAGCAGCTGAGCTCTTAACCACTGCACCACCAAGGCTCCAGGGATAGCAACTACAAACGCAAAAGACTTTTTCTCACCTTCTATGTCTAAAACTAGCTTCCCTTTGTGTGACTGGCTTGTGTGAATCTGTCAGATTCTTTGCTTCTTCCTTCTGATCTGGACTTTTTGTGGAAATTTCTTAGTTTGAATGTTTCAAAGTAGTCACTAGCCACTTACGCATATGTCTGGGAAAATTTGAAGAATGTTCAAGGAGTGAGATTGTGTTGATTTTTGCCATTTAGTTGCAGAACAAATCTGGCAAAAAGATGTAAACCAAATTCTTTTCTTACTTAAAGAACAAAATATGGAGAACACATAAACAGCCAAACTAAGAGAAATTTCCCCTAACTATCCTTCACTGCAACATTTTGGGAAACAATTGGAGGGCTCCAAAGAAAAAGTAATTGATCTTTGATAATAATAACCAAGATATGATGACTGATGAATTTAAATGGCAGAGTGAAAGAATTTTGCTCTATGGAGCTTCCATGACTTTGCTTTCGTTCTCCAGTGTTGTGTACTGTCTTACCCTTCACCAAAGTTACCACTCTGTAGACACATCAAAACTCCCTGAGGGACTGAATTACTGGGCTGAAGGCTGTGGGGATCATGGTCTCAGGGAACATCTAGCTGAACTGGCAAAACATAGTTTATAAAGAAAATGTTCTACATTCTACTTTGGTGAGTACCATTGCGGGTCTTAAAAGCTTGTAAGCAGCCATCTAAGATACTCCACTGTTGTCACCTGTTTGGAGTAAGGGAGAAAGAAGAAAATTAAGACACAAGGGAAAGATTAGTCTAAAGGACTAATGGACCACAACTACCACAGCCTCCACCAGACTAAGCCCAGCACAACTAGATGGTGCCTGGCTACCACCACAGACTGCTCTAACAGGAATCACAATAGAGGGTCCCAGACAGAGCTGGAGAAAAGCTTAGAACAAAATTCTAACCCCCGCCCCCAAAAAAGACTAGATTTACTGGTCTGACAGAGACTGGAGAAACCCCGAGAGTATGGCCCCCGGACACCCTTTTAGCTCAGTTATGAAGTCACTCTTGAGGTTCACCCTTCAGCCAAAGATTAGACAGGCCCACAAAACAAAATGAGACTAAAGGGGCACACCAGCCCAGGGACAAGAATGAGAAGGCAGGACGGGAAAGGAAAGCTGGTAATGGGGAATCCAAGGTCGAGAAGGGAGAGTGTTGATATGTCGTGGGGTTGTTAACTAATGTCATAAAACAATATGTGTATTAATTGTTTAATGAGAAACTAGTATGCTCTGTAAACCTTCATCTAAAGTACAATAAAAAAGTCAAAACAAAAATTTGCTCTAAATGTGGAAAAAGTTAAAAATACTAAAAAAAAAATGCCCTTATTCTAGCTTTCTTTCCGTATATTTCTGTACAAACATATGGTATTTTCCTGCAATTTAAGGACTTGCATGCCAGAACACTAGCTTAAGGAAAAGATAGGTTAAGGCCAGAATCAAGCTGACAATTAATACATTTAATTTCTTTCTGCCTTCTCTATAAGTTAATGGGTGCTAATTAATAGGTACTAAAAAATTCAACATTGCAGGGTAGGATTATTACACATTTTTGGGTCCAGTACAGTGACGACGGCTTCAATCACTTTTAATACACCCTCCTACAAGTAGTGTTTAATTACAGGGATTAGCAAGCAGTGACTCTCTTAGTTAGCTTTAATTCTTCTAGACATGTACCAGCCGAAAAGCCCTGTTGCTTCCATTTGCCTACAGTGTTGACGATACCAGCAGTGAAACCAGGGGCGCGAAGGAGTGACTATAGGAAACTCTATACCTGGCCGAATAGCATCTCCAAGGAGCAGGTGATCTGTAATCCTGCAAATCAAATTAAAAGCAAAACAAACTATTTTCTTTTAACTGTGACCCAATTCAGATGTCCTTTTGGTATTAAAGAAGCAAAAAATCTTAACTGTGTATTGATTATTCAAATACTGTCAACCTGAGAGATATTAGTGTGGCGAAGCGGTTTCGTTTTAGACATTAGCATCAGGTCTTAATGGTAAAGCAACGCTCTGCTCTGTGAGAGCGAGTCTTGATGTGGCTTCTCTGTTCGGGACGATGGCGGGCGGGCAAAGGCAGCCTCATCATTAACCTGAAGGATGAAGGAGCATCAAAAGTAATTTTTCTAGCAGATTGAGAAGAAGCCTTGAGACGTCTATATAGAAATGTATGCTTGGCCTCTCTAGCTCTGGAGACGTCTGCCAAGTAGGGAGCTGGCAAAGACCAAGAAGGAAGAAAAGGGGGAGGGGATGTTGAAAGATGATCCTTTGCTACCCAAATGAGTTTTTGGTCAAAGTCTTTGAGCACAGTGTAAGAATGAAAAATAGAGTGGGAGGAATATTTTTCAGCTATTTGCAATCTAATAATGTCAGCTTTTAGGGTTGAGGGGAAGGAAAATATGGCGAGTAGGAAGGAAGCAAAAATATTCAGAGATTAAAATGTTATCTTTAAATATTGTGCTTCAAAGACAGCGACCAGGCGCTTTCATGCTGGCTGCAAAGTATGACTACATCTCAGGCTCCTTGTGTTAGAAAGTAATTAACTCTTCCCCGGCACCACTAGGTGGAGATGTAGGTTTACCAAGTGCTCACTCTCAGGCTAAAAATGGCCCATGACAGCCGCAAAATCCTTAACAAAAATCTAAAATGTTTAAGAATGACCAATTATGAATCATGCTGGTTAGAAAGTCACACTCATCTTTGAGGGGGAGATTTAAAACAAAAGAAAATCCCAAGTCATGCAACAATAGCAAAGACCCTCAAATGCAGTTGCAAAATTGTCCATGCAAATTATTATTTTTTAAGCCATAAGTTCTGATGTTTAAGACTCGGAGAGAATAATCACGCCGTGTTACAAATTGTCTGCTGCCAGTACACACATATTTTCCTTTATTCTCACACCAGCTGCTAGCTCGTGTTATCAGTGGTCAGGGGCAAACAAACAAAAACTCCCCCTGAAAAAAAGCAGAGCTTCCTTTCCAATTTCACCAGTGGAAATGTGCCAACAACTGGCAGGAGTTGGGAATTGTTTGTTCGAGTTTAAGGGATTGTTTCTAAATGTAGTACTTCTTGAGAATCTCATTACCTCACATCTCGATGTGTGAAGTGTGATTCACAGCGCAGTTTGCTAAAGGCTAGTTAGCTCTTGTCTTAACGGTCTTGGGTGTCTAATACCACATTAATCAAACCTTAGTGAAATGAAGCATTTCAGTTTGTTTTGGCTAAGCTTCTTCTCCGTACTTAACTGACCCCTTTTCTTTCATGTCAACTTTTCTATGCCCATTGGTAGATGGCTTGGGCTATCAGGTGGTTTCCAGAATAAACAATGGATACCAATCGTTTTCGAGAAAGGCAGGGAGTCATTTATTATTCCTCCTTTCACACTTGTTTCCCAGATGAAAATGCTCCTGAGGTTCATTGAATCGGTCACTCCCATTCTCTCTCCCATTCTCTTGGTCTCTTTCATAGAAAGACTACCTCATAGATTTCATCGAAGTTGCCTATGTAACTCTACCCTTTAGAGAGTATGGCTCTTCCTCTGGCCAGGATTCCATTCAAAGACTTAATTTCTCATGAAGTAAAGGAACTCTCCATTTACAGCTGGGGAAATTCAAACAGCAATGTGATTATTGCTGCTTTAAATCATGTAAGTTGAAACTCTTCCATGATGGATATCAATGTTGAAAAGGAATGAATATAATAGTATAGTAATCATCATATCAAAAGATATTTCAAATTTTATTAAATATTTTGTCCTTAAAGTTTCAAAGTACTCAATGTAATTTTATTCCTATGCCAAATTAATCCTTGAAGAAAAGTTGAAAACGTTTTTAGGGGCCACTATTTACCAGTGGAAAACAGAGGGACAAGCAATTAAAAAATTAAGATTTATATCTAAGACGTGGCCTTTCATCTCACCATTAATGTCAGACTGCTGTAAGATACTGTATTAAACACCTTCTTAAATTTATTTCTTAAACATAAACCCACAGTTAGGACCAGACAAAATCAGGTAATTCTTTCACAATGGGTGCAGTGTATAAGTTAAGTCCCCTTTTCTCGCTCTCTCTCTCTCTATAACCCCCCAAAAACCAAACCCACTGCCATCAAGTCGATTCCAACTCACAGTGACTCCATAGGATTTCCGAGGTAGTAAGTTTCTACGGAAGCAGACTGCCACATCTTTCACTGACCTTTTGGTAAGTAGTCAATTGCTTTAACCATTGTGCCACCAAGTCTCCTTTTCTCTCTCTAATATATATGTATATATATGTGTACATATGTATATGTATATATAGGGTTGCTGTAAGTTGGAATCAACTTGAAGGCAACAGTTTGGTTTTATACATATATATGCTCCTCAGAGCATATTTCACAGCAGCACATGGCAGTAGCACATTTTTAGTTTCTCATTATGGGGGAAGGAATTTAACTCTAGAACTCATTCTTGCTGAATAGACCTTAAGTGATGTATGTTATGAGCAAAGCAGTGCGCTAGGGCTGTGTGAAATGCAGGGCCGACCAAGACCTGGTCTGGGACTTAGAGTCTCTTCGACTCATTGCAGGCCTCATCCTCTGACAAACACCAACATCAGGTTGCAGGAACACTATCTGTAAGACCATTCTTCTTCCGTTAGCAAGCAGGGCACCTCAGGAGTCACCAGAGCTTTTGGGAGAAACATAAAATCCATTATGCATAGGAAAAAATAAGCCTTATCTTTATTAATAAGATACAATTATCTTAAAAATAGCTGATTATTTTTTAGTGCTTCATATGTGCTAGGTGATGTTTAAGCACTTTCCGTGAATTGTTGTTCTACAACAGAATGAAACACTAGCCAATCCTGCGCCATCCTCACAATCGCTGCCATGTTTGAGCCCACTGTTGCAGCCACTGTGTCAGTGCATCTCACTGAGGGACTTTCTCCTTTTCGCTGACCCTCTGTTTTACCAAGCGTGATGTCCTTCTCTAGAGACTGGTCCCTTCTGATAACACGTCCAAAGTATGTGAGACAAATTCTCACCATCTTTGCTTCTAATAAGCATTCTGACTGTACTTCTTCCAAGACAGATTTGTTCATTCTTCTGGAAGTCCGTGGAATATTCAATATTCTTTGCCAACACCATGACTGAAATGCATCAATTCCTCTTTGGTCTTCCTTATTCATTGTCCAGCTTTTGCATGCGTATGAGGTGACTGAAAAAAACTATGGCTTGGGTCAGGTGCACCCTAGTCCTCAAGGTTACATCTTTGCTTTTAAACACTTTAAATAGGTCTTTTGCAGCAGATTTTCCCAATGCAATGATGCATCGTTTGATTTCTTGACTGCTGCTTCCATGAGCGTTGATTGTGGATCCAAGTAAAATGAAGTCCTTTGCAACTTCAGTTTTCGTGTAAATCAATTTACGTGAATAAACTGATATAATCCTACAAAAACCCAATAAATTTATTACTATTATCACTTTATGGAAATTGAATTACAGAGAGGAGATGGAATTTTCCCCAGAAGACACAGCTGGTGAGCAGTGAGGCAAGGATTCACACCCAGACAATTGGATGACAGTGCCTATCTTTTAATATATAATATACTCACTATAATGCTATATATAAAACATTAATATATAATATGCCTACTATAATACTATATATAATCATTAGTATATAATATACTCATTATGGTGGGTATATTATATATTAATGTATTATATATTGATATAATATGTTGTTGTTATTGGGTGTCGTTGAGTCCATTCTGACTCATAGAGACCCCACGTGATAAAGTGGAACAGCCCCATAGGATTCTTGGCTGCAATCTTTATGGAAGCAGATCGCCATGTCTTTCTCCTGCAGAGCCACTGGGTAGGTCTGAACTGCTAATCTTTTGGTTAGTAGTAGAATACTTAACCATTGCTTCTTTGCTATAATATATAGATATACAATTTCCTTCAATATCTCTTTTTTTTTTTTTTAGTAGAAAGGGTTTTCTTAGCTAAGTTGGACATGTGAATCATTCTTAAAAATACCCTATAGAAGAGTCAATATTCCCGGGAGAGAGAAACACATGTTTCTCAAATTCTCTTGATGTATTGTGCTATTTTTATAATTTTGAATTCAAGTTTTTAACATATTTCTGGGACACCCTAAAATAACTGCAAGATATATATTGTAGTTTTATTGTGGTAATACAAAGATTGTTAGACCTGTAAGTTCACATGAGAGATGATATTGTGAAAAATCGTAGTTTTTAAGATCAGTCTATATTATTCCTTGATATACGTAGAAAACAATTAAGATAAAATATTTTTGGAAAAAAACTCAATGTTGATAAGTTAAAAGGACTGTTTTAAGCAATACTCACATGAACATCACACGCATGCAAACAACACACACAAGGTTGCCTTTGAGCAAAATCATTCAATCAAAATAAACTTCCTTTGCTCTAGAGTTGCTGTGAGTCGGAATCGACTCGACGGCAACGGGTTTGGTTTTTGTTTTCTTTTTTTTTCCTCTAGGGAGACAGACAAATTTGAGTCATGCATACTAAACCAGACTGGTTAGGTTTGAACATGAAAGTTTAGTTTTATTCAAACTGAACCTTAGAAAAACAATCATTTCTAGAAAAAAATTCAAGTCAGTACTTAATGGCTGCCACCAAGCTTCTTCATCCCATGAGCTCCACACTCTCCTCAAGACGATCCTGCCCTCCTTTCTTCCAATGTTAGTCTAAATACCTGCTAATCAGTTACAGATTGTGAGGAAAAATGGAGTGCTCACATAATCAGCTTTCTCCTCAAATATTAAATATTAAGAAAGGTTTCAGGGAAATCAGTCCTTGATACGATAATTCACTGACATGTATATGTTCAGTACATGTATACAAACATGGCTTCTGAATACCCAGTCACTGCAAAACTAAGAATCATGGAGAGAAACATCACATTAAACACATTGAAGGGCTTGGGTTGGCGGATGGGGTGGAGAGGAAAATAGTTACCAGAAAGCTTTTTACTAGCTAGTTATTTTGGCTTAACTCTATCTGTTCAACTTCAGCCTTCCCCCACCACCCCAAACCAATCATTATAGAAGAGATGGCTGAACTTGATTTTTTTTTTTTTTTTTTGGCTTTACCATCCATTTGCCAGGAGAAATCCTGAGAAGCAAGGCTTATAGACTATCACATTTATTTCTGATCAATCCACACAAGAATTGTCAGGCTGGTACATTTGATTGCTGCTAACTTTTGAGTTGAAATGCATTTGCTTCAGTTTTCACTTTTAATTTTTAGACTCCCTGGTTACTATGACAAAAGTGTATTTCCTGGGCATGTTGTTGAGAATGTTGATCAAATCAGATTTAAAAAAGAAGAAAAAAAAGGAAGACGTCCACCTGGAGACCCTTCTACGTCGGCAGAACATATGTTTGATCAAAATGCAATGCCATTCATCTTTTGTGGCTCTTTGTCGATCATGGTTGCAGGAAGGATAAGTGGACTCCATGAAAAGACATTTGTCTAAATTATCCTGGTAAAGTGCCATCCCTGCAGGTTAAAAGAAAAATGAGAGAGCAGGCCAGTTTGTACACAAATGCCTTCCACTTTAATTCATTGAGGAAAACATATAAAGACGCATCCTGTAAGCAATGCCTTTTATATATATGTAAATTTGGATCAGATAGGTTAAAAGTTATCGCTGTAGTTAGTTATTCAACTCTTAAAACACTTTCCAAGTCCTTATAATGCACCAACCTTGAGATAAACTAGGAAAATCTTCCCTGGTTCGCTGATGGAAAGCTGGTTACCAAATTGTAAACAAAGACAGGTAACGTCTGAGCATCACTGCCGACAAGGAGATAAGAAGATAAATGTAGAGTTTCTCTTAATTAGCCTTTCTTAATTAAAAACAGCAGCAGTATTGTGATCAAAATGATCTCTGGCGGGAGCGTGGTCACTTGGTCTTCTGGGTATCACTTCAGGAAAATTAGATTTTTTTTTTCCTTCTAGGATAAATTGTGCACTAAAAAAAGGAATAAATGGTGTCTGTGAGCAGTGTCCCTTTGGTTTTTATCTGCGTGAGATGGATGTGCCTCTTGCAGTTTTTAGAATGGTGTGGGGGCAGACTTAGCCATTATTAGCACCCCAGGATGGATCCAATTCACTAATTACTTATGCTGTCCTGGTTCACTGAGATTTAAGTACCAAGTCAATCCCATTATCTGCAGTCTTCCAAGCTTGCCAGAGTCATCCGTCTTTCATGGAAAAGAAGCACAAGGGTTATCAATTGGCCCTTGCCATACTTGGGATTTTCCCACTTCAGGAGAAGGCAAGATTAGGCCTGACTCAAGTCAAGGCTCCTCGAAGTCACTCCTTCAGATGTGATAAAAGTAAACGGTGACAATTATCCATAACTGCGTGGAGGACTAGAGGGGAGAGGCAGAGAGCAAGGAGAAGGGAGAGGAGAGAAGGAAAAAGAGAGGAGAGATTAAAAAAAAAAAGATCCTAAAAGAAAAGAACTTCTGCCCTGCTGAGACACGGGGCCTGTGGTCTCAGGCAGATTTTCACATCACCTCTGAGCTACAAAAGACAATTCATCTGTTACAAACACATGATAATATAGTCAGAAATCAGAAATTAAAATATTCTAAAGGCCCAAGGCCCCCTCAAAGAGAAGGCGGGGTGGGGGAGGGGGCCGTGAGAGGGAGCTTGAGTCTGGGAGCAAGCGGCCTGCCTTCCAGGGCCTCCTCCGCATTCCGCGCGGCTCCAAGGCCTTGGCTGTTTGGGATGGGTGATTGGCAGCTGCTCTGCTGAAAGGAAGGGCCTGGCAGCTATTGGCAGCACTGTCACGTTCATTTGCACACTTTATGAAGCAGCAGTGTGGCTACTAATACAAAAAAGGATCTTCTGAGCAGCATGACATCTCTTGGAATGGAATATTTGTCTTTACAAATGATTGCTCTGCTGCCAGCACTTGACATGGTGCTCGCAAACATGTGTAATTGTTGGAAGTGTAATGATGATTATTTGCATATTTAATGCTCAAACAGTACTGAAGAAGCAACTTAGACTAAACCTTTTAGAGGAAGATTTGAATATGTGCAGCATCAGCCAGAGGAGTCCCAGGAAGTAGGAGGTATCCGATAGAGAGCAAGTATATGGATAATTGGCTGAAAGTTCACCTGAACCACCTCCTTGGTGCTTTTATTAATGGCCACAATAGTGCTCTCTGGACCCATGCATGATGGAAGTTCACAAACACAAGAAAGGCACTTTCTCTTGGCTCTAGTTCAAGCATAAACTGCAAGACACCGTGTGCAGCCTGGTTTAACGTTAACCGACTGTGAATTCAGGAACACTGGCCAGGAAATAGGGATAGGAGTTTTGTGCAACAAGGAGGGATGACAGACACTGAGTTCGCTGCACTTTTTATGCATTAGTAATTGAGAACTGTCCACGCATCACTCTACCCCAGAGAAATCATTCTTGGGGGACAATCCTAGCTGGACTATTAAAATGGCATCGTATTCAGATTTGTAGGAAGAACGTTTTCTTCTTGTAATATGTAGATGCTTCTAAGAGGGTTTTCCAGTTTTTACTTAGATGGACGCTTCTTCTACTAAACGTTCTTTTTCTCACTGCAATCCTTAAAAGTAAAGGGAGCAGTTGGTAATCAAAATGAAATTAGGAGAACCTCTATTTCCCACTCTCCACCTCCTTCAACTTTAGAAGCCAGCCTTTCCCTGTGGGGGCCATAAAGTGTGAAGTTAAATGTTCTGCCTTTCTGCTTTCCAGCTGTGACCAAGTAAATTTGCAAGGCCGGAGTGGCTCATGGGGGTCTGTTTCCCAAACTGGCAAAGGAAGAGGATCTCTTGCAGCAAGAGATTAGAGGAAATGCAGAACTCAGAAAATTCCTTGTGCAAACGACACCGCATTGCACCTAATTTCTTTCTTATTTTTTTTTCTTTACATTTTTTTTTCTTACTGTACTTGAGGTGAAGGCTTACAGAACAAATAGCTTCTCATGAAACAGTAGGACACATATTGTTTTATGACATTGGTTAACAACCCCACAACATGTCAACCCTCTCCCTTCTCGAACATTTTTTTTGGTGAAAATATACATAGCCAAAGATATACCATTTCAAAAATTTCTACATGCACAGTTCAGTGACATCGACTACGCTCTTCCAATTGTGCTGCTATTCTCACTTTAGATGAAGGCTTACAGAACAAAATAGTTTCTCATTTAACAGTACACATGTTG
>NW_004443940.1:28559256-28591847 GCF_000243295.1 Trichechus manatus latirostris | reverse complement strand
TGGAAAGTCATCTGGTGTTTTATTTTGGATGCCTACTGGAACCATCCTGTCCTGTTTTTGTAAATGTTTTGATATCGTCTGCTGTCTTCAGGGCCTTCCGTAGTTGTTTTTCTCATTTATTGATTGTAGATTTGTTTGTTTCGTCCCTTTTCTTAAAGTTGGCTGTGTCTGAGCAGGCGGACTGTGTGTTCTCTGTTGTTAGCCTCCTTCTCCAACTGGCAGGGTCAGTCCCTCAGACATGGTACGGCAGGGCAGGTCTAGCTGAAGAGGAGTTTCTGGGATGGGTTGTTTGTGGCACTTACTACAGCTACCAGGGCGGGTCGGTAATCAGTGCAGGGCAGGCTCCAGTAGGCCGTGCCTGTGCTGTTTGGTGGTGTGAAGTTAAGTGCACGGTGCAGGTAGGCAGGATGTAGGGGGGAGATTGTTATGTGTGGAGCTAAGATGGATATGGGAGAGAGGAGAGAGGAACAGGAGGCAAAAGCATACACACAAACAAAAAAGAATGCCAGGGGAGCTTGCTGTTGGAGCGGAGAGATGAGAGACTATGAAATGGAGTAAAACAAAAAGGGGAAGAGGAAGAAAAGAAAAGAATGAATAAATAAAAAATCAGAAAGGGAAAAGAACAGGAAAGTTCCCAGGGATCCCACCAGTGTGGCTATGAGGTCTGGGGAAGTTGTTCTCAGGTGTTGCTGTACAGCCTGGCTGGAAGGCATAGGGGTATACAACTCCAGGTATTCAGGGAACAGAAAGAGAAGGCGGATATAGAGAGATGAGAAACTGAGTAATGAATAAAGACAAAAAGGGAAAAAGAGGGAAAAGAAAACAAAACAAATTTATTAAAAAAAACAAGAAAAGCCCCCAAAAAAACAGGAAAAAAAAATCCAATGAAAAAAGAAACGCCCTCAGGGATCCCTCTGCACATCTGTGCAAGCTGGGGGGTAGGTTCCAAGGCACGCAGCACCGCCTGGCCAGAAGGGGCTCCCAACTAAAGAAAAGGAGAAGAAAACTAACAAACAATTCAAAACAAACAAACGAACAAAAGCCCCGGGATCCCACCAGCGGGGCAGCCCAGACCAGGAAGCAGCTCCACACTCGAACGAAGCTCCGCAGCCCCTTAGGAAGAAGCAAAGATGGCACACGGAGCCAGGTATTTGAGCGAAAGGAGAGGGAGGTGGTGAGAGGTAAGGAAGAAATGAAAAGAAGTGGAAAAAAAGCAATACCAGCAGCCAACAAATGGCACTCAGAGAGCCGGCCCGTTCGGGTGGGTGGAATCCAAGCAGCTGGTGCTTCCCGGACAAGAGATGGTGGTCACGGGAAGCAGAGGAGGCCGAGTGGGGGTGAAGAAGGGTGGGGGTGGGAAAATGTATATCGCAAATTACCGGTTGTTTTGTCTCCCACTGGAAGCTCCGTGAAGCTGCTTTCTTGTACCCCATTTGCTGGTCTCCAATAGGAGTCCAAGATGGTGGATCCGCGCTGCATTAGCTGGTAGGGGACCTCTGCATGAATCTCTCCTCGCTCTCCTTTCTCTGTCAGTTTTCTCACTCCATTTGGTGCTTGACTGAGTTCTTTGTCTCTTCATTTGATGTTTTAGGGTTTCAGGATTGTTGTTTTCTCTGTTCAGCTTAGTTTTTCAGATCTTTCCTGTGGAGGGACGGTGTGGTGCTTCTGCCTAGGATGCCATTGTGCCGGAAGTCCTTACACCTAATTTCTTAATAATGGCAAAGACACTGACCCTGTGAGCCACTGTGACCTGCCCAACTCTCTGAGCCGGTATAGGTAGACTTTCAGTGCAGGCCAGCCTGCCCTCACCTACATATGCGAACACATCTTGAACAACTTGAAACCCGGAGACTGTGCTGCATGCTCCAAATCAGCAGGAAAGGAGGTTTAGATGGTGGTAATCATCTCATGGAAAACACGCCTCATTGAAATCAATATTTTTGATAATGTGCCTACTTGATCTGGTAATTTGACCTTTCACCTGTAGTGAACAACTTAACTCGAGACTTTCTTGAGCTATTAGACACCTCTTACTTAGGGGCTATCCTGCTCTTGTCTTTCAAAATGTGTTGAATAATTAGCTTTTGATTTTACTACAGCCCTCCCTCCTTCCTCTTCCCCTTCCCTCCTTGCCACAATCCTCCCACAGCTGACTCTCTCAAATCCCTTCTCCAGCCACATTCCCAGTGCCCCCTGCCATAAGCCACATTGGTAACAAGCCATTTCTTATCACCAAAACCGTACAGTTATTTGAGGGGCAGCACAAGAAACCTGACTCAATTATCACCCTGTAAATTGATTTTTAAAAAATCTGATGGGCAAATAGAGACTGAACAACTCCATAACCGACCCTATCGTCTGAGCCCCTGCTCTTGGCAGGGCCTGCACGTGATTGACAATGCTGCTAATGAACAGTGTCTGTGGGCCATATGATGATTTGCCTGCAGCGAACAAAGTTTGGAAACGTTACGTTTGCATACTTGTCAGGTGACTGATTGCTTAGAAATTAAAAACGATATGTATTTTGGAGTCCCTGGATGGTGCAAACAGTTAAAGTGCTCTGCTGTTAACAAAGAGGTTGGAGGTTCTAGTCCACCCAGAGGCTTGTCTGGTGGTCTACTTCTGAAAGATCACAGCCACTGAAAACCCTATGGAGCACAGTTCTACTCTGACACGCATAGTTTGCCATAAATCAGAGTTGACTCAACGGCAATTGGTATATGTATTTTACTCATGGACATCTAAGTGGTCAGCCACTTTGTGGTAAAGTGAAGGTAAGAATACCAACATAAGGGAGTGATAATGGTAACAATTCTGTAGTTCCAGGTGCTCCCCTGAACTCATCTTAATTCTCACATCAATCTGATAAGTACTATTATTACCAAGTCCCCATTTTATAGTTGAGGAAACTGTGACATCAAGAGATTAAATAATGGTCCTATTGCCTCACAACTCACAAATGATGAGACTGGGACTCAAATCCAGACAGGTCTGCACCAGTCATTTCTTCTAACCACTATACTACATTGTCTATCAGAGTTGTTGGCAATACTTCCTCTCTTAATGTAAACTTTGGGCACTGTCTTTGGCTGCTAAATCAGTCTAATCTCCCTAGACTGTTTTAGGGCAATCTTGTAACACTGCTTGCCATTTTGTGTGTCACTTTAGAAAGAAACTTCTCTGAAGTAGAGACAACCACTGTTGACCCCCCGGGAACAGCTCGTTGCTCTCCTACAACATGGAATAGAGAGAGCGAAGTGATTTATTTTTTAATATAATATTAAAATGACCCTTGGGATACAAAGTTGAATTTTATTCCTTGTTAAATTCTTTGAAGAGAAAAGTATTTAAAAGGCATATGACAGTAATTAGCAGTATTTCTTTAGGGGTTTGTTGGTTTGACCTTAGCCTTTTAATCTGTCAAAGTATGCTAATCAGCCTAGCAGACAGAAAGAGGCAGATGCACCAGTAGGGGAAGCATCAGTGTGAGAAGAAAAGAGGGAGAGGAACGGGGAGACCAGGGGAGGTGAAGGGGCGTATGGCCAGCGGTCACTCTAGGGGGGCCCTCTTCCAGGGTTCACAGCTTGGAAGAGCCTCACAAGCAAACCACCATTTTTATTCTAAGCACAGCAACAGTAAGGAGGCTCGTCTTGTGTATGTTCCAGAAATGTCATTTGTGCTGTGAGCTGAACATGAAATAAATCTATAGTTTAAAAAGCTGTGGATGGGGTGGTGACGGGGATTACGTGAACTGTCCTAATTTAAGGTTCAGATTTGATAGCGTCTACAGTTCCAATTGGAGCCCTGGTGGCACAGTGGTTAAGAGCTGTGGCTGCTAACCAAATGATTGGCAGTTCGAGTCTACCAGCTGCTCCTTGGAAACCCTACGGGGCAGTTCTACAATGTCTTATAGGGTTTCTGTGACTTGGAATTGACTCGATAGCAACGGGTTTTTAATGGGCAATTCCAGTTGAATGCTATGCCATTCTATGATTTTGGCAGAGATATTTCTGCTTGGTGGCGCAAATGGTCAACATGCTTAGATGCTAACCAAAAGTTTAGAGGTTCGAGTCCACCCAGAGACACCTCTGAAGAAAGGCCTGGTGATCTACTTCCAAAAAATCAGCCACTGAAAACCCTATGGAGCACAGTTCTACTATGACACACATGGGTTGTCATGAGTTGGAATCGACTTCACGGCAACTGGAATGTTTAATATCCATGTATTCCTCCATTTTTAAGTCTCCTCGCATTTCGGCAGGGCTGTATAGCTAGGTGAATGGAACTGACGTGCCATTTTTGAGTCAAAGCATTTAAGAGCTGGTGTGTGATCTTCCAGCTTTCTCTTCTTCTACTGATTGAAATGGGAGGCCTGAAATTAAGATAGTGAAACTAACAGGTGAAGGATCACTAATTTTCTGGGTCTTCAGCAACTGGGGTGAGTAAAGCTGACCCAATTAGACATGTACTATGAGCAAGAAATAAACTTACTATGTTAAGCCACTAATTTCAGAATTATTTTATTACTGCAGCATAACTGGGCTTTTTTTATGACGAAAGGTTAACCCGTTGCTGTCCAGTCGATTTTGACTCTTAGTGACCCTGTAGGACGAGTAGAACTGTCCCATAGGATTTCCAAGGAGCAGCTCGTGGATTTGAACTGCCAACCTCTTGGTTAGCAGCTGAACGCTTAACCACTGTGCCACCAGGGCTCCAACTAAAGGTCATACAATTGTATCAGTAACTAGATTAAGTAACTGAATTGCATCGATCATTGAATTCACACATCATCAACCAACCATTTAGTTAACTAATATGCCTAAATCAGATAGGAAAAATAAAGGGGAAATTACACAATTTCTCCTCCATCATAAACATTGAGAAAGATGCTTTACCTAAGTCATTTCACTTAACTCTCCAAGAAAACAGAGGTTAGACATTGACATTTCATCATTTGTAAAAGAAAAAGTGAAATGAAACTCAGACGCGTAAATTGCCGATGAATATCATATGTGGTTGTTTTTAGTTGCCTTTCAGTCAGTTCTGGCTCATGGCGACTCTATCCTATGTGTGCAGAGTAGAACTGCTACGTAGGGTATTTAAGGCTGTGACCTTTCAGAAAGAGATCACTAGGCCTGTCTTCCAAGGCACCTCTGGGTGGGTTCGAACCACCAACCTTTTGGTTAGTAGTCGAGCACTTAACTGTTTGCAGCAGCCACGGACTCCTGAATTTCATATAACTAGTTCTAAAATCCATGTTTTCTAATTTATATCAGCTAGCCTTCCTGGGGGGAGACATCCTAGAGGATATTTAGGTATCTTAGTGTCCAAGGAATATGAATGATCTGATCATACTTTTCTAAGTCCCTGAATCAATGATTTTGTGTTTGTTTAATCAAGCAATATAGTAATAACAATGTTCTTCTACAGGAGAATCACACGAGTCTAAATTTCTGAAAGTGGGATTTCTATCTTCCGAGCAATTATGGTAGAGATCTTTTAGAAAAGACTCAAAAGAACTCCTGAGTTTCAAGGAGAATGTCAACAGTATAGTTCATACTATCTACATATATGCTATCCCCCTCACACACACATACACACACAAATGCACATTATTATCACCGGTTTCTTTATGAACACTTAGACTTTCTTGAAGATTCTTTCTTCGTTAACACCTCTTTTTTTGTTGTTGTTGTTTTATACTATATTTAGTATATAAAGCAAGTTAGTCATTAATGAATTAAATAAAACATTCAAACTTTTGTTCTTCCTCTCTCCAAAATACAGCAATAATTCCATTTTGGTACATGTCACCCCCACCTATCAAACACAATACACCCACACATTCACACATGTACATACCATCTGCCACATACACCCAGGCACATATCAGGTCTATGAAGCATTCCAGGAGCCCTAGAGCCGAAAGTGTAACAAAAACGTTTGTGAATCACTGAACTAAGTGCTCTATTTTCACCAGAAAAGTGGGGGATGGGGAGAGGCCATTAAGGTAGCCCATAGAAAACACCCTGTAATATTCAAGTTAATTTACTTGATTAACTTGTTTATAGCATCTACACTGATCCAAGTTTTGTATTACAGTTGGCAATACAGAGACAATCATGATACAGTCTTTGTCCTCATGAGGGGTTTACTTTAGGTGGAAAATGTTTTCATCACCTTTCACTCGGTAACTAGTTCTTGTCTTAGCTCTCTTCCCCCTCTTCTCGAGGTGAGCTTTTCTTCCTGTGTTTTTCTTTTAAATATTGTTGTCCCACAGGTTGTATCTTTTCCAGTAATCTCTCCTAACTATGCATGTGACTCATGTATAGTTAGGAAAAATTACTGGAAAACACAATAATGTCTGCTAACTATGCATGTAATTCTTTTCCATATTTTCAGTACTATGTACTAAGCATAATACTGTCTATTCAGAGGTCCCTCCTTCAGGACTGATTACCGGGATATCTGTGGTTACCAGTAACTCGCTAGCACCATTACCATCACCATCATCACCACCACCATCATCATCATCCTCATCACCATCATCATCATCATCACCATCATCATACCATACCAAATTATGCAATGCACTTTATGTTTCAGGCTGTGTCCTAATGATTAGCATCATTTTTTTATACATGCCTGGTAAGTGCTGGAGCCAAGATAGAAACCCGTGACTTCTTGACCCCAAAGTCCATTCTCTTTAAGAGTGCACTATACTCCATTTATAACATTCCCAAAACTGCATTCTGCATTGCACCCAAGCCACTCTTCCAAAAACTTTAAATTCAATAAAAGCACCATTATCTGGCCAATTATCTCAGCCCGAATGCTAGGAGACATTCCCATCCATCACTCAGCGGGTCCTGCAGATTCACACTCTTTAATTGCTCTCAAATTTGCCAATTTTCCTCCATTTCCATAGTCATCACCTCAGTAGAGATCCCCCTTGAGACTCCCAACCAATGCCTTGCCCTTATTGGTGTCGCTTTCAAATTCATTGTTGACACTGCTGCCTAAGAGATCTTTCTAAAGTGCTGATGTGAATATGGCATTCCCCAGCTTAAACCCCTCCAGAGATACCTTGCAGCCTGCAAGATAAAGGCCCAGTGCCAGACCCAGCCCTTTGTCCCTGCTCTCACTCTTGGGAGGAGAGCCATCCAGAAGCACTCTCCCTGACCATCTCACTGGAGGGCCTTTGCACAAGGTGTACTCTGCCAGCAGGGATCCACTCCCTTCTCTTCCCCTGCTCATTCCTAATTGCATTTTAGCGCATGAGCTACCTCTGCCCCTTCTTTTGGCTTCCTTTTAGCATGTTCCTGTACAGGATTACATCAGAGCCTCAAAGCAACCCAGTAAATATTGACAGGGAGATTGTTATTTTATTGCCATTTTACAGAAGTGGAGACTGAGGTTTGAGAAGTTTAAGGATCGCACACAGGAAACTAATTCATATAGGACTTAAAATCTGCTGTTACTGTTGTTGAGTTGATTCCAACTCATGGAGACCTCTTGTGTGCAGAGTTGAACTGTTCCGCAGGGTTTTCAAGGCTGTAACCTGTGAGAAGCAGAACACCAGGCCAGTCTTCCAAGGCACCTCTGGGTGGGTTTGAACTGCCAGCCTTTGGGTTAGTAGTCCAGTGCTTAGCCATTTGTATTGCTGTTGCTTCTAAATCCTGTGTTCTTCTAGACAATTTCTTTCCACTTAGAATCTAAAGGGGTTATGAACATTCTCTTTCTTCTTTTCTTCAAGTTACTCTTCCTATGAAGGGGACTATATTTCTCACCTGCACCTTCCTAACTGCTTAAATAGAGACTATGGCTTTTTCTGTACTTTGGTGTACTCTATTCTCTTTGCCTCCTTCTATGCAGGCAAGGTGGCGCAGTGTAAGGAGCTCAAGACTGTTGTCTGGAAACCTTGGCTCGCATCTTCCATGTGCTTGCTGTGTGACTTTAAGGAAGTCTCTTTAAATTCAGTTTCCAATCTACAGTGTAATTGAGCTAGGAGATACTATATGACTTCTAAGAACGTGCTTTGCTCTAGCATTCTATATTGCCACTAAAATAAAAAAAATTAAAAACTAAAGCTGGTTTTCTGGCCAATGCATCATTTCACAACATCTGAATGTGGTCCACCCCACAAACATCTTAAATGGTCGGTATTATATCTAAAACTCTTTGATAACTGAAATAGAGATGCTATGACTACTAGGTTTAAATAGGACTAATCTTTCAGCTCCCTTTGAATTATGGCGTTGGTGAAGAATATTGACTATACCACGGACTGCCAGAAGAATGAACAAGTCTGTCTTGGAAGAAGGACAGCCAGGATGCTGCTTAGAAGTGACGATGGCGAAAGTTCATCTCACGTACTTTGGCCATGTTATCAGGAGGGACCGGTCCCTGGAGACGGACATCATGCTTGATAAAGTAGAGGGTCAGTGAAAAAGAGGAAGACCCTTAACAAGATGGATTGACACAGTGGTTCCAACAATAGATTCAAGCATAACAATGATTGTAAGGATGGCACAGGACAAGGCAGTGTTTCGTTCTGTTGTACATAGGGTCGCTATGAGTTGGAGCCAGCTCGGTGGCACCTAACAACAACAACAACAACAACCGTTTAGCTGATGAACGGATGCAGATATACTAAGGCAAAAGAGAGAATGGTAACTGGCACAAGACCTGAGTTCCAATTCTGTCTCTGCCTCTGATTAGTGGTGAGTATTGAGTACGTAATCTGCGTGTCAAGGAAAATAGAAGCGTGACTCCCTACATCATATTGTCTATATCTGAGACAATGAATATAAAAACTCTTTGGAAAGTTCTATACTAATAAAAGGTACCACTCCCATTAACTGTTGACCATGGATAAGTAACTTCTTTCGGCCACTATTCCCTCCTTTAAAATGGAAGAATTATCTAATTACCTTCCCAACAGTATTGGATGGTATAATTTCCTAAAATTGGAAAAAATGATGATGATGATGATGATGATGATAACCACACAAATACTGAATGCTCACTACATACCAGGAACTCTACCTCACACTTTAAAAGGACCAGAGTTGGTACTATGGGCTGGCCCTTTAATAGAATGACACTCAGATGGATTTTCAATTATTATAACATAGAATACAGAGTGACAAACATGGGCAGTGATCAGAATAAAAGCCACACTTGCCTTTACATCTCTCCCCTCATTTAACTTGCTCATAGCTAACGAAGTTCAAAAGTAGAACTTAAAATCATGTCCAGTATTTACTTCTTTGAATTCTTGATTATAGCCTTACAACACCCCTCTAGCCAATTCATCATTAGACTAGACTATTCAGCATTCCCCTAACACACTGATCTCTTTGATACCCTGATGTCTCCACCTTTTTGCTTTCTGGAAGTCCTATCCTTTCTTCTCCCAGAAATCTCTCACTCATACTCCAGGACTCAACTAATAGGCCACCTTCTCTCTGGAGATGTCTGTAAGGAGGCCCTCAGGCTGAATGAGCCCTGCATCCTCATTAATCTCACTGCATTTAGGTGTTCATGCCATGTTACAGCACTGAATTGCTACCATTTTGTTTACATGTTTTTCTTTCCTTCTAAGACTGTAACTGTCCCAAGGGCAGAGACTGGGACTATTCTATCATTGCATTCCCTCAGCTGTGGAGAAGTTCAGCAGTTGTTGGTACTATGTGACAGTTTTATGAAATAATGACTAAGACTGTCAATGGATGTTTTCTACCAGCTTTGCTTTTTCCATTTTTCTCTAAAATATGCTTTATAGGCATATTTGGATTTTCCCCACTCCGAACTCATTGTCTATCGCTGGAGTAATGAATATAAATGGCTAACAAATAAAAACAAATAAGAACACTCAAGTTTGGCTTATTTTTTTATACCCTGAGTCTCAACTAACTATTTAAATATACGTTTACAAAATGCTAAAACATTAACTTGATTTCTTCTGAAAAAGTTCTTAAAATTCAGTTTATTTCAACAAATGGAGACATTACTCTGCTCAGGGCAGTGTATTAGATGCTGTGGGTGATGCAAGAAAGAATGACACTGGGTCTGGAGTTGAAGAGACTTGCACAGAAATCATCATGATTCTAGAGAATAGGATTAGTGCTGTAAGACACTTGGAAGCACATTGCCAGGAAAGCCCAAAGAGCAGGCGCAGATTGTTTAGGCTAGAAGAACTGTCTTCTTCATTGGCAAACATTGGTACAATTAAAAGAAAGAGCAGTCAACAAAGGGCGCATCAAGACAGCATGGTAACTAAAGCCGTGGAGGGAAGGCCAGGACAGGAATAGTTCACCCTCACATTTGGCAGAAGTAGAGGGCATATGGCAGAAGTCTAAGCCATGGGACTGGAAGGGAAATGGGGCCAGAGTAAGGTTAGACTTGAACTCAAGGCCAGGGAGTTTAGATTGCAACATGTAGGTAACTGAAAGCTCATGATTTTGAGCTTGGGGCAGGAAAAGGGGAATTATGGGTGCTGTGTTTGGGGATTTTTACCCTGATCCAGACCAAAGACTGTTTGGAGAAACAAGAGTTAATTGTGGACAAAGAAGCTATTATAATAGTTCAGGCGTGGGGGAGAGAAGGAAATAAGCAGTTCAATTATAGAATGAGCCAAACCAAAACCAAAACCAAGCCCGATGTCGAGTTGATTCTGACTCACAGACACCCTATAGGAAAGAGTAGAACTGCTCCGTATGGCTTCCAAGGAGCGGCCGGTGGATTTGAACTGCTGACCTTCTGGTTAGCAGCTGAGCTCTTAACTACTGAGCCACCAGGGCTCGAGCATGACCCAAGGTATCTCTAATTCTTTTTGAAAACTCATGTGGTCAATGATTTTTTTAAGCATGCACCTCTAATATATGTATATTTATTTATAAAGTGCGTACTTCTATCACTGCAATACTAGTTAAGTTACATCTATTATAAAGAAGCAAAAATATAAAATTTAGGAAGATATGGTAAAACATAAATGCAACTAGAAGCCCTAATATGTTTTGTCTTCGTCCCCATAGACTGTATTGTGTGACATCTGGGTGTGCAAACTCAACTTTGGAGACCACTGGTCTAGGCTACAATCGTTTAAGATCCGAGAATGGAAAAAAAAAAAAAGAATGCTGGAAAAGATTTTGTGAATGTATACTTAGAAGTATTTTAAATATTGACTAAACACTAGTAACTAGCAAAGCAAAATGATTCCCAGTAAGACAAGCTAACCTGTTTCTTCTCACTCTGGTTTGATGGTGATGAGTATGGAAAGAGAAAAGTAGACCATAGTCCAGCATATTGATCCTTGGTGACATTATCGTGCCCAAGAGGGAGAATATAAGAGAAATTATGTTAGGTTTTAGGTACTGAAGATAATTATGGTGGAGATGTTTTCAGAAAGGAGCCAGACATACTGATCTGGAACGCAAAAGAGAAATTGTGACAGAGAGTTGTTTGGGTACTTCCCGAAGTCAGAGGTGATTCCTTTCTCAAGGTTAGGCCTACTATTTTCTTTCTTTTAAAATAAGGGATAAGGCAGAAATTTCAGGACATCAAAAGATCTAGAAAAGGTTTATTCTGCTTCTCCTTTATTTTGTATTTCAAATAATATTTGCACAGCTTTCACACACTTTCATTCTGGTTTCACCAATATACTCATGTGATATCATGAGTTTTGTGAAATGACTTATTTTTCATATTTCTGACAAGAGCTGATCTCATTTCTTTGCACAGAGAGGGACAAATGGTTCAGTTGTCTACAACCCAACACTTATTTAAAGTACGTAGGTGTCTGACCCCTCTTTTAACCTGTTCTGGATTAGATATGATCAACAGTAATGAAATTCAATAATAATTATATTCACTCTTTAAGGCAGATTGAATGTACAATAGTAACAGTGACAGCAAGAAGGCACATGTTTTGAACAAAATTTTCTATGGGAACTTTATAGCCATTATTTGTTACTTTTGTGGCAATAATGCAACAGCTTTCTCTGATTAAAGTGAGATTTCTTTGAAAAAAATGGACAGCAGAACTTTTTTTTTTTTTTGTCAAGAGAAAAAAGAATTACCTACTGTTAGGTGAGTGTTTTCTGTACTGTAAAGAGAATTTAACCAAAGTCAAAGGGGTTTAGACTTGGTATCATCTACAAGGTGGTAATAATTGTAAACACTAGGTAAAACAGATACAACAGACAGTGGAGGCTGAATCTTGAGGAGATACCAGTAGTTAGAGAAACGTAGGGGGAAGCCATCAATAAGGAAGATGAAGAGACTTGGGGAAGAACCACACAGGAAAGGCTTTCCAAGAAGAGAAGGGAGTGTGACAGGGATAGCTGAGGTGAGGTACTTAAATTTTTTGGAGGGAGGGGGTAGTAAGTACACAAGTTAGATTTCAAGGGATTGAAGGTTGGAAGCGTCAGAAATGGAGGCAGAGTATGAACTCTTAGGATGAAAGGGTGGAAATAATAGTTGCAGAATTAAGGAGAGTGACTGTGTCGGGTGTTTGGATTGGGAGGGCTTTTGTTTGTTTTTGTTTTTAGGCTGAATGACAGAGCTGGTGGAGGGCAAAATATAAGATAAGGAAGATAGAAGGAATAGTCATGATCATAAACGGGAAGAAACAAGTTCAGGGTTGAAGGGAAATTTTCCCATCTATGAAAGATATCCCCTGAGATGGAAAAAAGTTTGTGGAAGTGTAAGGGTCTGGGGATAAACTGAGGAAACTCACATTTACTATCCTTGATGTAATGATAGTTAATTATCTGTAGCAATGGTCCAAGTAGAAATCTTACTTACATCCCTATTTTGGAGACTTGGATGTCAGAGCAAGACATCAAAAATTTTATTTGCATAATCCTCTCAAGGCCCCTCGGGAAAATACTGTGAGGGGGCCGTTGGGCGGATGATCAGTCTTTAGGACACTGGGATTAAGAATCCTACACGAAGAAGGGAGGCAATGGTAGCAGATGCAAAATGTGTAAGGAAGGAGGCTAAAGCTATCACCGTAAATTCCATCCAGCACACAGGTTTATTCTTGTAGGAATATGTTTGTGGAAAGGGCCAGTTGGTATCTCGCTAATATCTTTCAACTCAATGCCTGGGGAGCTTATCAAAGTTCTTCAAAGAGGTGCTATGAAGATGAAAGATGATCACTTCTGCACCAGATATTTATTGAATTTTTACTATGTTCCTCTCACTGTGATGGGGGCCAGGATTCCAAAAGGTAATTAAGCCTGGTCTCTATAATCAAGGAATTCATAGTCTACTTGGGGACAAAGGAAGCTGAGATACAACTACAATAACTTAGATGTCAGACCATCTACATTTGTCCAAAGGAGTTAAAAACCACTTGGGTGAAAACCTGTTCTATGTCTTTGAGGGAGATTTCATCAAAATTTGCAATGAGAGTTACATTCATCACAGTGATGTTGCCAATAGCATTGGAAAAACTAAAATTGTGACAGTGAATCCTGAGCACAAAGGTCTCCTTAAAAAGGGAGATGATGAAGAAATTTGAAACAAACATTTTTGTAATTGGCAATTGTGTCCAAGTCCGCTTCCAAGGCAGTAGAACCTGGAAAATAAGAACTATACGTTATTGTACATAAGAAAGAAGAAAAAAAAAATCACACCAGCTCCTAAATCAAAAGCGCTGAAGTGCCGAATATACATATACATATACATATGAGGGTAAGTAAAAGTATTGCTACAAAATCATAGAAGCCTTTATTAAACAAAAATATCAAAATCTGAAGTTATTGTTTCTAAACATATCCTCCAGCCAGGTCTATACACTTCTGAAGGTGGTGTTTACATCTCTCTAACCCTTCCTGGAAGAATTCTACCTCTCCAATTTACACCATGTCAAAACAGCAGCTTTGGCATCATCGAGGGACTCAAACTGTGTTCCTTTTAAATGTTCTTTGAGATTTTGGAACAAAAAGAAGTCTTAAGGGGTAAGATCAGGGCAGTAGGGTGGATGGGGTAAGGTTTCGCAACGAATTCTCACAGGACAACACTTGCTGCCTTTGAAGAATAAGCAGGTGCATTGTTTGATGGAAAGAAAAAATTCCTCGGCACAACTTTCTTGGTCTTTTTCTCACCAATGCAGTTTTCAATTTTGTTAAAACTTCTTCATAGCAAGCCCCCATGATTGTCCTGTGTCCTTTGAGAAAATCTGTCAAGGTTACCCCTTTGGGATCCCAAGAAATGGTCGCCATAATCTTTGGAGTAGTCTTTCCTCTCTTGGCTCGTCTTTGGGGTCTTCCCGACCGTCTTTAAAATGTTTGATCCATCTGAAAACTGTTGTTTTACGTGGGGCAGCATTCCTATACATTTGTTGCAAAGCTTCAGTGATTTGGGAAGATGTCCACTTGAGTTCTGTTAAAAATTTGATATTAGCCCTGACTTCAAACTCGTTTTTTCCATGGCACAAAAAGTATTCTTTTTTTGGAAGGCACCCTAAGGAGACTAAGACAAGTGTTTTACCAAGAGAACTTGTGTGCAGCCGTCCACCGATCAAGGAAACCTGTTTAAACACATTTTGTTTGGAATAAACCTGGACATGTCTGAATTAAAACCCTAGTAGCAATACTTTTTGACTTACCATCATATATATGTGTGTGTGTACACACATATGTACCTATATAGATAATGATTATTCTAGAAATATTGTACAAGCAACTATATTACTAACTTCTCATGGAGAACATAGGTCCATGGCTGACCAGTACCACTAATCTACCACTTTAAACATGGTTATATTATCAGCAATTGTAAGAGTTCGTACTTTTGAAGGAAAGATCTGTGAAATGATCATTCCAAATGACAGCACGCTCATAACTTATGTTTTCTGAAACACAGAGCCTAGGACTTAAGAAGACTGTCTACCCAATTTGGCTGAGACCAACCAATTTGCAACTGATCGCAGTCCACCTTTCCTTTCTGAATTCCCTGTCTGGCCTAACTCCTCAGAACAAGGAAGCACAGTGCTCCCGACCCAGCCTTACTGCCCCCCTCCTGCCCTGGTGCACACCCTTTTTAGTTTGGTACCAATCAAGAGTTCCCCTTGCCATTTCCTTTCCTTCTCTCCTCAAGCCAAGATCTACTTTCTAAAGTGTTATGGTAAAATGCTAGACAAGCAGATGCAAAGGGGGAGAAGACAGGGAAGTTCCTTTCTTCAAGAAGCCATATCTTAGAGGTGGGCTGTCAGGGAGGCTGCGAGATCTAAAGTTTCAGGCACTGGATGAAAGAAACGCTCAGCTAACAAAATGGTGCGCCGCAGAGGATGCTCCGTCTGCTCTGGCCGAATCCCTCCTTTCTTTCCGTCCTTTCTCTCCTAATAACAGCTGCCCTCTCACTCCCTGTTCCTCTGCTGTGAAGAACAAAACCTCCCTCCGACTATCTGTTTTTCTTTTCTTCCCCAGAGTAGGTCTCATTACTGGTGATTAGCAGATGATTAAAACCAATTCAGCTTCCCCCAGTAGATATTTTCTCCCTGTTTGTGCCTAACGCGTCAGCCTTCAATGAACGTGCTCCTAAGCTTATTAACAGGCTCAGAGGATTAGCCGCCGCCAAGCTCGGTGGCTCCCAGATTGTGATGCAGGGAGTGACATGGAACCATTTGCTGAGCGCAGACAGGACCGCTGGGACCAAACTATCTAAATCACAATTTTATTTTCCATGTAGAGCAAGATAAAAAAAAAAAAAATCCCAACAATAATTACAAAAATCAAACGTTTGAACTAGTCTGAAAATTCCCTTTTCAGCGAACAGGCTACTCCAATCACAAGGGGCAATGCTGTGTGTGTGACTGTGTGTAGTTTACGTGAATGTAGAGTCACGTAGCTTATCTGTGTTCATATCCATGTATGACCCTAAAGGTCCTCATTTAGCCACTGCATTCCCTTTAGTGTTGGCAGAGGCTATGTTTGCACAGGTCACCTATGGATAGATCTACCTTTTAATGGAGGCGAAAGAATTGTCAACTTAGACTGTAAGAGTCTATGGACTTAGGTAATACATTAAAAGCATCGAATCCTGCAAAACTGTGAACCTTGAACTGGATAATGGCAGATAAAGACAAAGGAATTCTAAGCAACTGGTTTCACCTCTGTTCCCAAACCAAGAAAATACCAGAGGGATTTGAAAGTTTAGGCGAAATGTTTCCTTATCTGAAATGGCTTTCTTTTTTATATAACTACATGATAATTATAATAATGATCACAATAATAACAGTAACATGTTTATTAGCTGGGATCATAATCAGCAGGTTAGGAAGCAAAAAAGAACACTTGTTTCAGAAAGTTCTAAAAGGAGAAAGACTTCATGGTATAAATATGGACTATGATGCATTTAAAAGGTTGAGTTTTGGGGGATGGGATTGTTTCAGTGTTATAAATCCCTCTTATTCTAAATCTTTGAGTTTTTCCCATTTATTTTTCCCCACCTTTTCAGTGCAGCTTAACTCTGAGCGTGCTGAAGCTTGAAATCTAGTTTCTGATTCATAATAGCAATAGGGCTTCTGGAAAATGTCAACAAATCCCCCATCACCAGGGAAAGTAGGAAATGTGAAAGGTAAGTCACGTCAGCCTCTGCCGGCTGCATGATGGAGTAAGTCTGTGGACGAGAAGGAAGAAAAAACTCTAACAAAACATACTACAGCCAGGCAGGGAAACACAGCAACGCCAATAAAACAAAGGAAAACCCAACAAAACAATAGGGAGGTAATGAGGAATTAGAAGAAGATATTGTCAATCACCAAAAAAAAATGGGACAATCATATTTTACTTAATTTCTATCATTTAATATCTAAGGGAAAATGACAGACAAGGGGTTCTTACTGGTTCAATTTTACCAGCATTAAAAAATTTCCAGGGATACTCCTGACCTTGGTTGGCCCCAATAAGTAGGTAATTGCTGAAGGATCAATTCCCTCCTCATTAAACAATAGGCCCCAAACAAACGCAATATGTGCAATCAAGTGACAGTGAAGCACAGCTGAAGATAACAGAATACAAAGAAAGCATGAAGAATGATTTTCACACAAGTGCTATGATAAATACCAGGAAAACATTTATAACCAAGGACCCGTAATAATATAACTGGAATGTGCAGGAAAAGTTATGGTTTAATAAGCTTCTAAAACATTTTATTATATGTCTATGAGGCATAACATATAGGAAGAATGTATTGCTATGATTAGACAAAGACAATTATTGTTTAATGAAATACTTTTGTTTGAAAGTATTTCACTAGGACTCAAGAGAGTTTCCGTATCCGTGTGAAGAGGCGCTTAGAAGCAGGGCAGTGCCAATCTCAATAGATGAATAAAAGAAACCGCGCCATGGGAAGGAGAAGAGCTTTCCCTTCTGGGCCAGCTCTGCGCAAACACAGGTCCAGTGCAACATTTTGAACTGAGGTCCTTTCACCTATTGAATTAAACATCATAAAAATACCATCATGCGTCTTTCTACACAATCCCTCACACTGCCTCGACAGTTCCGGCTAGGCAAGCAGCAATGTCTATCTTGCTATTTAAGGAATCTGAGAATTATCTTTGACTCCTTGATACACAGGATCATTTTTCCTCTTCAAAATTTGCTGCTTTTCTCTTTTAGAATGACAACAATGTATTTGCCATCCCTTGCCAGAAAAGAACAAGTCATACACACTTATCATTATCATCAGAATAACATGGTGTTTAAGATATGGGTTCAGACCAGCTGTGAAAATTATTCATATTATGACCCTGAGAAATTTACCTACCCTTTTTGAACTTGAGTTCCGTCATCTATAAAATGGGGGAAATAATTGGAGCCCCTGGATGGTGCAAAGAGTTAATGAGTTCGGCTGCTCACTGAAAGCTTGGAGGTTCAGATTCACCCAGAGGCTCTTTGGAAGAATGCCCTGGAAATTGGCTTGAAAAAATAGCCATTGAAAACCCTATGGAACACAGATCTACTCACATGGGTCACCATGAGTAGAAGCTGACTCAAATGGAATTGGTTTTAATATTACGTATCTCACAGAATTAAAAATGAATAATAACACGACAAGAGTTAATAAGATGTTTGCAAAGGACACAGCTTAGTACCTGGCTTGTAGGTGAAAAACGATAGCCGAAGCAGTTGCCATCATGCTGATTTTGACTCACGGAGACCCCATGTATTTCAGAATAGAATTGCACTCCATCGGGTTTTCAAGGCTGTGACCTTTCAGAAGCACATTGCCAGGCCTTTCTTCCCAGGTGCCTCTGGGTGGTTTTGAACTGCCAACCTTTTGGTTAGTAGTTGAGTGCTTAACTGTGTCACCCAGGGACTCCTGGCATATAGTTAGTTCATAAAAATGTTGGCCATATAATTATCAGTGTCAGCAAGAGCAATAAACTTCAAGCACTTCCAGATGTGTGAAACCTACACAGATATAAGGGAACAAGGGGATCTATTTGAATAAATAAAGACATTTAGAAGAGGTTTGAGAGACAGTAGCATCCTCTGATAAACCCGAGTCACGTAAGAGTAGAAGGCTGGAACTGGGGTGAAGGAAAAAGATACAAGCACGAGGGACAGGATACACATTAAAAGATCAGTGACAACCCAAGCCAGCAGGGTAAATTGATGAATGAGTGCTAAAGACAACAAAAACAATCAGAGAGATAATTAAGGGCTTGGGCTGCCAGGGAAACAGGATACTAGAACTGGGACTTGAGGAAAGAGGTGTGATGGAAGTGGATAGGGATCTTCCATGGTGGGTCCATCCAGAATTTCCTTTGGTGCAATTTGGAGGATTCTGTCCAGGCAGCAATCCACTGGATATTTCCAGACTAGGGGCCTTGTAGGTTATTATTTATGAATGAACTGTCGACTGGGGGAAGGTTTATTACTATTATTATTAATGATAATACTACTTGAAACCACAGCCAATTTAACCCAACCATTTGGAAGAGCTACATTGCTCTATTATCCAATTGATAATTTCAGGGTTTTAGTCACAGGCACAATCATAAGAAAAACAAGGAGAAGACAGTCTCTCGGTTGTGTACATATGCATAGACTTCGCCTTTTGAGAACCTAATTGGGGATGGGCGTTACAAAGAAAAGACCATTAAGAGTCACAAAGAAAGAAAGAGAGAGAGACAAAAGGAAAACCACATTGCCTTCTTGTGCCCTGAGCCAAGCCCTGGGGGGCCTGCTGGAGTTCTTCTGAGCTGGAAGCAGAGGCTGACGGGGGCAGTAAGAAAACTGAGCAGAGAGCCCTCTGAGGTGGCAGACATCAGGGCAAGGAAATAAAAGGCACGTAAGGGCAAAGGAGAGTGCTGTGCTGGGAGGAGGCTGCGAGGGAATTGTCTTGCATTTAAGCATTAGGTAACGACAGCAAGTATAAATGCTGGCAGAGATCTCCCCTCCCTTCTCCCACACAGCGGACAACACAGAATGTCCTGAGCTAGACAGGCTCTCTAGGAATCTACAGATCAGTAACTAAGGCTCTTAGTGTTCCCTGCTTAGCAAACCAGTCAAGTCCCCCTTGGGGTCTGACACCGAGCAGAGGTGTAGCTGGGAGGGGCGTGCCCTTTGGGCAGGTATGGTGGGTCCTCTATCACTAGTCCTGGAAACAATCGGGCTGTACGGTGATGGAGTATTTGCCAAGGCAAGCACATGTCTGTTCACTCCTGGTGTGAAATAAAGGATCGATTCAGCAAAATATTTCCACTGAGAAGCAAACAGCTTGATGATATTGGCTTAACGTTAAAAGTCAGTTAGAAATAGTGAAGGGTAAAATTGAGTCTAAGATCAGTCATTAAAAACTGTAAGTAGATATGCCTAAGAACCACTGTAGGCTAAGTAGCAGTAACATCACTTGGTCTTAGCTTGCACTGATAGATAGAAAGATAGATAGCTACACAGATGGATAGGTAGGTGGATAGACAGACAGACAGACAGATAGATAGATACTGTATATCTTTTTATTATTATCATCAGAATAACACGGTAGTTAAGAACTATGGAGATGGATTTGGACCAGTTCTGTCTATCTAGTCCCCGGGTTGCACAAATGGTTAAGCTCTTGACTACTAGACAAAATGTTGGGGATTCAAAATCAACCAAAGGTGCCTCAAAAGACAGGCCTGGTGACCTGCTTCTGAAACATCACAGCCTTGAAAATTCTAGGAGTAGTTCTATTCTGCATATGTGGGGCTTCCATGAGTCAGAATTGACCCCACAGCAAGTAACTAACATCTGTCTTGTCTATCTATGTATCTATGTATGTGTGCATCCATACATCTATCTTTGTATCTTTTTTTTCCTATAAGATTAGCCAGAAGCATTTAAAGATAGGGTCTATGACATCTGGAATTTTCCTATAGAATCTGCCTTGGTGTAGTGGAAAGAAATATGTGTTAAATTACTACATAAGTAAAAATAAAATCTTAATAAAACTTTATAATGAAACGACAAGTCACAGATTCAGGATTAGCATAGTTACTCAAAAATGATACAGTAGTGATGTCATACTCTTACTTAAACCACTTTCAGTAGCTTTTGATTCTCATTCTGTTGTGCCATTAGGAGGTATGATTATAAGGTAATGGAATGGAGGTCTCCTGACCCATGAATACTGTAGCATTATAGTGTCAACTTCTGCTCAGAAATAATAACAGCTAACACGAGCCAGGCACTGTTCCAAGTGCTTTATGATGATTAGCACATTTAAACCTCATACCAATCCCATGAAGTAGGTGCTTTTATGATTCTCATTTTGTGATAAAGAAACCTTTAACAGATAAGTAACTTGCCTAAGGTCACAGACATTGGGAGTGAGGGCTTTAAATCCAGGCATTCTACCTCCACAGTCTCTGTACGTATGCTTTTCTGCCTCTGAAGACGGCTCTTTTCCTGTGTTTTGCACAGTTACTTAGAAGTCTCTGTTCCTTGCTGCTCTTCAGAAGTAACCCTATTGTTAGCAGTAAGTTTTCAAATTCCACATTTCAATCATGGTGGAGGATTACAACCAAATACCTGTCCCGCATCCCCTATCCCCGCTTACTGAAAGATGCAGAAAACTAAGAGAATATCCTAAACATTGTCAATGGGATAAACAAATTAAATAATCTTTATATTTTAGTATATACTGTAAGCCTGAAAAGATCTCTAAAATAGAGGAGGTAGATTTATCATATAGGTTTATCTTGACACTCCTTACACTAATGAACGATAGGAGAACTCCTTCCATTCTAGTAATCTACAAGGTTCCCCTAATATTGTAGTAAAGACATCAGATTGTTTGGGAGAGCTAACTTTTAATTATTAATTAAAATAATTAATTATCCTACTTATTACAATATATTATAGGCAGATTGTGTACAAAAAATGATGCAATTAGGAGATTTTAAGATGTAGGGAAAAAAAAAACGGAGAAAAAGCATACAGTCCACTTAGAAAGGTGCAGAGGATGTGGTTCTTGCCAGCCATATGAAATGAACTGATTGCTATGCTTGCTTTTAAATTAAATTTGGCTCAAGGTCTCCTGGTGGCTAAGGCAAGAAGGGAAAATATATCATGTAGTGGATTTATTATTTTTAATAAATATTACGTATTTATTGTTATCAAGTTTATATATTATGTTTAGAAGTGCTTGTTATGTTTTCAATTTCTAGTTTTTTACAGGGCTAAATATAACCGAATACAGATATTCACATTCCACTTGAGTAGTTCTCTGCTTTTGTATGATGAGTGTAATGTAAGTCTCTGGAGGCTTCTGAATTGAATTATCACATCACTGATACCTTGTTATTAAACACATCCTAGATGAAGATAAAATACCACTTGAGGCTGAAAGGTAAGCTGATCAATTAATTAGTTGACAAGTTTCAAAAGAGATTCCCAGAAAACAAATAGGAGGAACACTTAGGAAATTGAATTAATAATTATAAAGTAATGAAGATTATGTAGCACTTAAGTCTTTGAATACAGACACTGAACAACCACAGAAGTGACTGAAAAATGGTGTGATTTTCCCCAGCCAATATTTTTTTTGAAGTCTTGTTGGACAGTGACTAGAGGAGGAATTCTAGAGAAGCTTTTGCGGTCGGTGCATTCCATGGACACTGAGGTCTTGTACTTGAGAACAACTGTACAACATTCATAGTAATGTTTTAAACATATTCTGCTTGTGATTGTCCGGTCAAATGGCTGATATCCACCAAGAAGGAATCAGGAAAGCATCCTACTCTCCATAGGTGCAAGTCACTGTTTGTGCTCTGAGTAGCTGATGTTAGGCAGTTTAATTAATCCCTCCAAACTTCAGTTTCTTAATTTGAAAACGAGAAAGATTGTTTATATCTCATGTGTTCATTCACTGAACTAATACTACTGAGGAAACAAAGCAGACACCATCTTTCCCTTAGGTGGCACAGTGGTTAAACCCAAGCGCTTGACTGCAAACTGAGGGAGTAAGCTATGGCAGTCTGCTTCTGTAAAGTTTACAGCCTTGGAAACCCTTGGGGCCATTCTACTCTGTCCTATACGGTCGCTATGAGTCAGAACCGACTTGACGGCAATGGGTTTGGTATTTTTGGTTTTAGTACGGGGGGCAAAAAATAAGGATAGATAGTAACCATGTAGATAATATGTCCCATGGTGATGGTTGCTATTGATCCAAGTAAACCAAGGTAATGAGGACCTGGACTGCTGGGGCAAGTGTTGCTATTTTATATAGGGTCCTCAGGGGTGACCTTACATAGAAGGGATTATTTGGGCTAAAACTAGAAGGACGTGAAGGAGGTGTGCACAGGAACATTTTGAGGAAGAGTGTTCCAGTCAGAGGAAACATCAATTGCAAAGAGCCTGAGGTGGGAGCGTGATTGACATGTTTCAGGAGGCATGGTAAGGAGGCCACTGTGATTGGAGGGACATGAGTGAGGAAAAACATGGAGGGAATGAAATTGGAGAGGTAGGAGAGGACCAAAACATGTTAAAGGACACTGACAGGGGTTTCTGGTTCCAACAAAATGGAATAGCTCCATTCCTCCCAGGTCCTCCCTCTTACAACTAAATCACCATGGACATAACGTAACAAACCAACATAGGAAGACTCTGAAAAGTGGAAATGAGAAGGTGGACTGCCAAGGGACCTCAAGACTTGAAGAACAACAGGGCAATGAATTCCCTGCTTCTCACTGTTTCCCATAGATCTCAGACAGGGCATTGCAGAAACCTCAACATGCAATTGCTGACAAGCACAGACAAAAAATAACAAAACAGAACTCCAAGAATAAAATGTTCCCCTTAGTCAAAGGACTGGGGAAAGAGTCACCTATCAACAGAAAAGTTTTTTGGCAACACCCCTCCCAACTCAGATAAATAACAACGGAAAACCTCACCCTCCACGCTGTGCCCCACAGAAGTAGGTATCATGCTCCGATTCCCTTACCTGGTGGTGTTGGTTGGCTAATTAGGGAGCTGATCTTCCATCCCCAGCCTGGCTTGCCAGGTAATGGAACTTTTATTTATTTTATAACTGATATGGAAATGACTGCTAATCTTCCATCCTCTGCTCTGTGGAACCAAGCCATACTTTGATTCCCATGCCAGAATAATGTCATCAGTGCTGAATGGAGAGCTAGTTTTTCATACTCTACTCAGTGGAAGGAGGCAGTATTCTGGTATTCCAGTTCTGCCAGAGTAGAGTTAGTGGGTCCATCAAGTAAGAGGGAGACTTAACAAGGTGGTTATAGGAAGGGCTGGTAAGTACTCCACTTACTCACCCTTGTCTACCCCAGTATCAGCAGAACACAGTGGGGAGATGAGCCTCCACCTTTGATCTGCATCAAAGAAGCAGATGTGATGGGAGATGGGGCTGGTTTACCCTTCGATCCCCCACCTTCCTTACCTGGTGTCAGAGGAGTCCAGAGAGGGGCAGAGCTTCTACCTACACCATATAATAACAAAGCAGTGTGAGTCAAACCTCTGTTTCTCTTCTCCCTGCTGGCAGTGGGGTTAGGTGGGGAACTGATCTCACACCCCTACTCAGAGGCAAAGAGGTTGTGTGTGATGGTGCCCCAATTTTTGAAGGGAAGCTGTTAGCAGGACCAAGTAGAGCTGAACTTCCAACCTACCCCTTTGCAATGAGGCAATTGTGAGTCAGTGCCCCACTTTTGCCAGAGTGGTGTTGGTAGAGCCCAGCAAGAAGATGAACGCACCAATCAGGGCTTCACGTTACACCTCTACAGGGGAACTACCTGCTAAAAAAGAAGAGTAAATAAGAGTCAGAGTCTCATAATATGATAGCCAAAACTTTCATGATATAATTAAAAGTAATCTTAGGAAATAAGAGAATCATAATATAGATAAGAAAAGACAAACAACAGAGGCTAACACTTGGGTGCACTGAATATTTGAATTAACTGACAAGGATTTTAAAGCAGTCAGTATAAAAATCCTTCAGTAAAAAATTGTGGGTCTTCTTGAAACAAATTAGAAATGTGAAAATTTCGGCAAATTAAATAAAAAAGTTGTAAAAAAAGAACCAGTGGAAAATACGGAACTAAAAAAACTTACTAGATAGGCTCAATAGTAGAGCAGAGATAAAAGAGGATAGAATCAGTGAACCTGAAGACAATCAACAGAATTTGTCCAATCTGAACAACAGAAGGAGAATAGACTAAAAACAAAACAAACTGAACAGAGTTTTTGAAACTTGTGGGATATTAACAAAGGTACTAATGGTTATATCATCAGAGAAGGACAGAGTGGCATTGAAAAAGTATTTTAAGAAATAATGGCTAAAAATTTCCTAAATTTGGAAAAAGACATAAACCTACAGATTCAAAAAGCTGAGCAAACCTCAAAGAGTGTAAATGCAAAGAAATACATATCAAGATGCATTAAATTTTGGTTTCTACTCATCCAGAGCAAAAGAGAAAGAAGGAAACCAAAGACTCAAAGAAGAAACTAGTCTATAGGACTAATAGTCTGCACAAACCATGGCTCACCTACCTTGATACCAGAAGAACTAGATAGTGCCCAGCTATCACTACCAACCATTCTGATCAGGGACACAATAGATGGTCCTGGATAGAATGGGTGAAAAAAACTCAAATTCCTAAAAAAAAAGGCCAGATTTATTGGACCAGTAGAGACTAGAGGAACCCCTGAGACTACTGCCCTGATTATTACCCTTTAAACATGAAACTCAAACCACTCCCAGAAGGCATCCTTCAGCCAAATGGCAAATTGACTTATAAAATAAATAATATTACCTAGCAGTACTGTGCTCTTCTAAATACTTATCTAAATGAAATCAAATGGTGAACATTTACCCTAGACAAAGATGAGTATGTAAGGAGGGAGGGGGACGGAGGGAAGCTAGATTAATGGAAACAGAACAACCAGGATGAAAATAATGAGAATACTGACACATTGTGAAAAATGTAACCAATGTCACTGAACAGTATGTATAAAAGTTGTTAAATGAGAACCTAATTTGCTGTGTAAACTTTCACCAAAAACACAATAAAATATTTTTTTAGAAGATGCATTACAATACATTTCTGAAAACTAAAGACCAAAAAAAAAAAAAAAAAAACAAGAAAAGAAAATCTTGAAAGTAGCCAGAGAGAAACTTATAGAACACCAATTCAAATGAGAGATGGGTTCCTTATCTTAAACCATGGAGATCAGAAGGAAGTGGCACAGCAATTTCAAATACTGAAAGAAAAGGACTTTAGCTATGAATTCTATATCTGGTGAACATATCATTTAAGAATGAAAGGAAAATAAAGACATTCTCCAATGAAGGAAAACTAAGAGAATTTGTTGCTAGTAAACCTGCTCTTAAGGAATGTCTAAAGGAAGTTTTCCATACAGAAAGGAAACAATAACAGAAAAAGGCTTGAGATTTCAGACAAGAAAGAAGATCGTCAGATTGCATGAAAAATAGGGATAAATATAATAGATTCTCCTACTCTTCATCAGTTTCTTAAATCACATTTGATGCCTTAAGCCAAAATTATAATACCATCTGATGTGGTACTCAATGTATGTAAACATTTAAGAAAATGATATTTAAATAGTGAGGAAGGTAAAGGAAACTAAATGCTTGTAAGATTTCTGCACTTCACTCAAGGTGGGAAAATGTCAGTACTAGTAGACTATAATGTTACTTATGTATATTGTAATTCATGGAGCAACCACTAAGAAAACTACACAAAGCTATACATTTAAAAACACTATAAATAAACCAATATGGAATTCTACAAAATAGTCAAGTAACTCAGAATTAAGTAAGAAAAGAGAAATAGAGAAAAGAGGATCAAAGGAAACAAACAAAAAACAAACAATAAAATGGCAGAGTAAAACTTTAACATATCAATAGTTACATTACATGTAAATGGTCTAACTACACCAATCAAAAGACAGGCATTGACAGAATGGCTAATAATAAACATAATGCAAATACATTCTGTTTACAAGAAACTCATTTTAAATACAACTTCATAGGTATGTTAAAAATAAAAAAAAGGTAAAAGATACAGCATGTAAATATTAATCCCCCCCTAAAAAAGGAGTAGCTACATTGATATCAGATGAAGTAGTCATCAGAGCAAAAAAAAAAAAAAAAATTACTAGAGACAAAAGGAACACTGTATAATGAAAAAAGGATCAATCATAAATTTAAAAACATAAGAACCAGTTCCTCAGAAACCACAAACTACCAAACCCAATCATGATGAAACTGACAATTTGAATAATTCTATAATCATTATAGAAAATGAATTTTTAAGTAAATAGTGACTGAAAAAGAAATTTACAGGCCCAGATGGTTTCAAGGAAAAATCTTTCAAACAGTTATGGAATTAACACCCATATTATGCAATTTGTTCTAGAAATTAATAGAGAAGGGAATATTTTTCAACTCACTGTATAAAGTTAGTATTACCCTGATATCTAAACTAGAAAAAGATCACTCAAAAGAGAAAACTACAGAACAATATCTTTCATGAACTTAGCTGCAAAAAAAAAGAAAACCTTCAATAAAATATTAGTAAATTAAATCCAGCAATGCACAGTAAGAATTATATACCATGACCAGTGAGTTTATTCCAGGTATGTAAGGCTGGTTCAACATTTGAAAATCAATCAATGTAGTGACTGGAGAAAAAAATCATGTAATTATATTAATTGATGCAGAAAAAGCATTTGAAAAAATCCAACACACATTCATGATAAAAATTCTTAGCAAACTATTAAGGAGGAAATTTTTCTAACTTGATAAAGATCATCTGCAAAAAATCTACAGCTAACATCATACTTAAAAGTGAAAGACTTTATCCTCTAAGATTGGGAATAAGACAAGGGTGTACACTCTAATCACTCTTATTCAACAAAGTAATAGAAGTTTTAGCAACCACAATAAGGCAATAAAAAGAAGTAAAAGGCATATAGATTGGAAAGAAAGATGTAAAACTATCTTGATTTGAAGATGACATGATTACTCACATAGAAAACCCCAAAGAATCCAAAAGAATCTCTCCCAAAACTAATAAGTGAGTTCAGCAAAGTCTCTGAAGACAAAATCAATGCATAGAATTTAATCAACATTTTATATACCGTCTTAGTCATCTAGTGCTGCTATAACAGAAATACCACAAATGGATAGCTTCAACAAAAAGAAATTTATTCTCTCACAGTCTAGTAGGTTACAAGTTCAAATTCAGGGCGTCAGCTCCAGGGCTAGGCTTTCTCTGTCAGCTCTGGAGGAAGATCCTTTACATCAGTCTTCCCTTGTTCTGGGAGCATCTCAGCGCAGGAACCTCAGGTCCGAAGGACACACTCTACTCCTGGCGCTGCTTTCTTGGTGGTATGAGGTCCCCAGCTCTCTGTTTGTTTCCCTTTCCTTTTATCTCTTGAGAGAGAAAAGGTAGTGCAGGCCACACCCCAGGGAAACTCCCTTTACATTGAATCAGGGATGTGACTGGGTAAGAGTGTTATAATCCCACCCTAATCCTCTTTAACATAAAATTACAATCACAAAACGGAGGACAACCAGACCATACTGGAAATCATGGCCCAGCCAAATTGACACACACATTTTTGGGGGACATAATTCAGTTCATGACATGTATTAACTATGAATCTATGGAAAGTAAAATTTAAACAGTAATACCATTTATAAACATTTCAAAGAAAATTAAATGCTTAAGTATAAACTAACAAAACCTGTACTGGATCTGTATGTTGAAACTTACAAAATGCAGATGAAAGAAATAAAAGAAGACCTAAAGACATGAAGAGGCATAAAGTGTTCATGGATTGGAAAATTCAAGTAGTAACTGTCAATTCTCCCCAAATTGATCTATAGGTTTAAAGCAATTTCTATCAAAATCCTAGCAAAGATTCTTTTTAGATATATGTAAGCTTATTCTAATATTTATATTGAAAAACACAGACTTTACAATAACTAAAATCATTTTGAACAATAAGAGTAAAGTGGGGGAAATCATTAAACTGATATTAATGTCTACTCTATAGCTACAGTAACTGAGACAGTGTGGTATTGATGGAAAGATAGATACATACATTAGTGAAACAGAGTAGTGCACCCAGAAATAATCCCTCAACATATGACCAACTAACTTTTGATAAAGTTGCAAAAACAATTCAGTGGAGGAAGAACAGACTCTCCAACAAATATTGCTGGATCGATTGAGTATCCATTGTCAACAGAATGAACTTGGACCCAAACCTCATACCTTAAACAAAAATTGATTCAAAATAAATGACAGATTTACATGTAAAACGTAGAATGTTACCACTGGGAAAAACTAGATAAAGGAGTCAAAGGATTTCTTTGTATTATTTCCTAGAATTGCATATGAATCTACAGTGATTTCAAAAGTAAAAAAAAACACAAAATTTAAAAAGGAGGACAAAGTCTTTAACCCCATGTAAAATGGAAAGTCAGTCATCCCTGCTCCATTGAGGAGATGAGCATGGTGATCTGACATAGGTTTTAAAATGATCACTCTGGCTTCAGTGTTGAGAAGAGACAACAGAAGGCAATGTAGGAAGCTGAAAGTCCATGGTGGAAGGTATGGCAAAAATCCAAGAAATAGGTGACGGTGGCTGGACTGGGGCCTTTGCAGCAAATGTTGGTGAGTTGTAAGATTCTTGATATCATTTGAAGGGAGACAGACACCAATGACCAATAGATCGGGTATGAGATACTAGAGAAAAAGGTAATTAAAAAATGACTCCCATACTTTTGGCTCAAGGCTCATATCTTGTTATCTCTCCACATGCACTCTATTGCTGTTGCTAGGTGCAGTTGAGTAGGTTCTGACTCATAGCGACCCCAAGTACAACAGAACGAAACACTGCCTGGTCCTGCTCAATACTCACAATAGTTGCTATGTTGGAGCCCATTGTTGCAGCCACTGTGTCAATCTAATTTAGGTTCTTCCTCTTTATAGTTAACCTTCTACTTTAAGAAGCATGATGCACTTCTCCAGGGACTGGTCCCTTCTGATAACATGTCCAAAGTACTTGAGACAAAGTCTCACCATCTTTGCTTATAAGGAGACATTCTGGCTGTACTTCTTTCAAGACAGATTTGTTCGTTCTTCTGGCAGTCCATGGTATATTCAGTATTCTTCAGCAACACCATAATTCAAATGGATCAATTCTTTTTTGGTCTTCCTTATTTATTGTCCAGCTTTCTCATGCATATGAGGTGATTGAAAATACCATGGCTTGGGTCAGGCACACCTTAGTTCGCAAAGTGACATCTTTGCTTTTTAATACATGAAAGAAGTCATTCACAGCTGATTTGTCCAATGTAATACATCATTTGATTTCTTGACTGCTGCTTCCATGGGCATTGATTGTGGATCCAAGGAAAACGAAACCCTTGACAGCTTCAATCTTTTCTCCATTTATAATGATGTTGCTTATTGGTTCAGTTGTGAGGATTTTTGTTTTCTTTTAATCCTTAAACTTTAAACTAAAAATATCCCCTGAAGCCTTCTTAAAACCAAGGAATAGTTTAGCTTAACTATTAAAAAATGTCTGTCCTGAGCATTATGCTCTTTTAAGATCTATATGGGATCAAATAGGCAACTTCAACTCAAAAGATTAGATGGAACCTTGGGGGCAATGAATTTATGTTAATGGGAAAGGAACAACTCAGAAAAGGTTGATGAAAATGATTACACAGCTCAAAGAATGTAATCAATGTCACTTAATGGTTCATGTAGAGATAGTTGATTGGTGTATGTTTTGCTGTGTATAGTCTCAACAATAACAAAATAAATAAAATTATATATATAAAAAGAAAATTACAGATCCATAGCCCTCATGAACGTAGATACAAAAATTTTCAATAAAATTTTAGCCATCAGAATTCAGAAGAATATTAAAAAATCATACACCATGATCAGCTGGGATTCATTCCAGGATAAAGGGTGAATCAAAATTAGAAAATCAACCAGTATAATCCACCACATAAATAAAGCAAAGGAAAAGAACCATATGATCATATCAATTGTTGCAGAAAAGGCATTTGATAAAATTCAACACTTTTTTCTGATAAAAACCCTCAGCAAAATCAGAATAGAAGAGAAATTTCTCAACATAATCAAGGGCATATATGCAAAACCAACAGACAACATTATACTCAATGGAGAAAGACTGAGAGCCTCCTCTTTGAGAATAGGAACGAAGCAAGGATGCCCATTATCATCACTCTTATTCAATATTTTACTGTAAGTCCTAGATAGAGCAATAAGGCAAGAAAGAGAAATAAAAGGTATCCAAATTGGAAAGGAAGAAGTAAAACTATCTCTATTTATAGATGACATGATTCTATGCATAGAAGACTCTAAAAATCCCAAAAACAAACTGCTGGAACTGATAGGAGAATTCAGTAACGTTACGGGGTACAAGATCAACATACGAAAATCAGTTGGATTCCTTTATGCTAACAAAGAGTACTCCGAAAAAGAAATCAAGAAAACAATACCATTTACAATTGCCCCCAAAGTGATAAATACCTAAGAATTAACCTAACTAGGGACATAAAAGACTTAATACAACGAAAATTATAAAACACTACTATAAGAGACTAAAAGAGACCTATAAAAAAATGTTAACTACAGAATGAGACCTACAAAAATGGAAAGACATCCCTACTCACGTATTGGAAGACATAATATAGTGAAAATGTCAGTTCTGCCTAAAGCGATCTACACATACAATGCAATCCTGATACAAATCTCAACAACATTCTTTACTGAAATGGAAAAACTAATAACCAACTTCACACAGAAAAGAAGGAAACCCCCAATAGCCAAAGCAGTGTTGAAGAAAAAGAACACAGCAGGAGGTCTCACACTCCCCAATATCAAAACATACTATACAGCCACTGTAATCAGAACAGCCTGGTATTGGTTCAATGATAGATACATAGACCAGTGGACTAGAACTGAGAATGCAGAATTAAACCCAGCCATCTATGGACAACTGATTATCTACAAGGAGTCAAAGTCCATTCAATGGGGGTGGGGGGTGGGGGAAGGAATATCTTCTTTAATAAATGGTGCTGGCAAAACTGGATATCCACTTGCAGAAAAATGAAACAAATGACCCATAGCTCACACCATATTACACACAAATTAACTCAAAATTGATCAATGACCTAACTGTTAAACTTGAAACTATTAAATTCCTGGAAGAAAACATAGGGAGGAAACTATGGAACCTAATCTTTTGTAAAAATAGGATTAAAAACATAACAACAAATGCATGAATAGAAGAAGACAAAATAGATAAATAGGACCTAAATTAAAAACTTATGCCCATCAAAAAGCATTTTCTAAAGAGTAAAACGAGAACTCACAGGCTGGGAAAAAATCTTTGGAAATGACATATCAGATAAGGGTCTACTCTCCAAAATTTATAGAAAACTTCAACAACTCAACAATAAAAAGACATACAGCCCAGTAATAAAATGGGCAAAGGACATGAACAGAACTTTCACCAAAGAAGACATCCAAGTAGCCAACAAACACATGAAAAGATGCTCAGGATTGTTAGTCATTAGAGAGATTCAAACCAAAACTGCATTGAGATAACATCTCACCCCAACTAAAATGGCACTGATTAAAAAAACTGCTAACAAATGCTGGTGAGGATGTGAGGAAACTGAACCCTTATCAGTTGATGGTGGGACTGTAAAATGATACAACTACCATGTAAAATGATATGGTGCTTCCTCAAAACACTAGAAGTAGAACTACCCTACCATCCAGCAATCCCACTCCTAGGGATATACTCTAGAGACCTAAATATAGTGACATAAACAGATATATGCACTCCTATGTTCATTTAGTCAGAAAAGTTATGCATCAGGGTTGTATCTTTTCACCATACTTTTTCAATATGTATGCTGAGTAAATAATCTGAGAAGCTGGATTATATGAAGAGGAACGCAGCATCAGGATTGGAGGAAGACTCATTAACAACCTGCAATATGCAGATGACACAACCTTGCTTGCTGAAAGTGAAGAGGACTTGCAGCAC
>NW_004443940.1:28542636-28559156 GCF_000243295.1 Trichechus manatus latirostris | reverse complement strand
ATCAGGATTGGAGGAAGACTCATTAACAACCTGCAATATGCAGATGACACAACCTTGCTTGCTGAAAGTGAAGAGGACTTGCAGCACTTACTGATGAAGATCAAAGACTACAGCCTTCCGTATGGATTACACTTCAACATAAAGAAAACAAAAGTCTTCACAATTGGACCAATAAGCAACATCATGATAAATGGAAAAAAGATTGAAGTTGTCAAGGATTTTGTTTTACTTGGATCCACAATAAACGCCCACGGAAGCAGCAGTCAAGAAATAAAAAGACACAATTCATCAGGCAAATCTGCTGCAAAAGACCTCTTTAAAGTGTTGAAAAGCAAAGATGTCGTGTTGAAGATTAAGGTGTGTCTGACCCAAGCCATGATGTTTTCAATCACCTCATATGCATGTGAAAGCTGGACAATGAATAAAGAAGACTGAAGAAGGATTGATGCCTTTGAATGATGGTGTTGGTGAAGAATATTGAATATACCATGGACCACCAGAAGAATGAAGATATTTGTCTTAGAAGAAGTACAGCCAGAATACTCCTTAGAAGCAAGGGTGGCAAGACTTCTCACATACTTTGGACATTTTATCAGGAGGGACCAGTCCCTGAAGAAGGACATCATGCTTGGTGAGGTAGAGGGTCAGCAAAAAAGAGGAAGACCCTCAGCAAGATGGATTGACACAGTGACTGCAACATTGGACGGAAGCATAACTTCAATCACGAGGATGGTGCAGGACTGGGCATTGTTTGGTTCTGCTCTACATAGGGTTGACATCAGTTGGAACTGACTTGATGGCACCTAACAACAACAACATGTTCATTGCAGCTTTATTCACAATAGCAAAAAAATGGAAACAATCAAAGTACCCATCAGCAGATGAATGGATAAGCAAGGTGTGGTACATACATACAATGGAATACTACCCAAACATAAAGAACAATGATGAGTCTGGGAAACAGTTTATAATATGGATGGACCTGGAAGGCATAATGCTAGTGAAATAAGTCATGCACAAAAGAACAAATATTATATGATCCCTCTTTTATAAGAAGACAAGAATAGACATATTTAAAGAGACCAATGTTAAATGATAGTTGCCAGAAGGCAGGGGTAGGGGAAGCATGCTCTAGATGGTCAATACTTGTTATTTTTGGTGATGGGAAAAGTGGCAGTGAATATGGGTGTAGTGAGCACAGAATGACCTAAGTAAATGATGCTTCTGAGAGGCGCTTATAAGAGAAAGATGCCTGTACTAAATAATTTGACATATGTAAGAGGGAAACAAATCCAACAAGGAACAAAAAAACGAGTCTAAGATCACATATGCAAGGGTATAGGCATATACGTATGTGGGTAAGTACAGGTGTCCACATATGTGAGAACAGATAGAAGTATCTATATGCACATGTATATGCAGATATGTATAGGCAGGCACATATATTCATTGAAAACACAACCGCAGATAGTCCTTAGAAGGCTTAGGACCATGGTCTCATGGGACAACTCAGTCAATTGGCTTAATAAAACTCACAAAGATCATGCTCTGCATCCTAGTGAAGTGAGTAGTGTCTGAGGTCTTAAAAGCTTTCAAGCAGCCATCTAAAGATGTAACTATTGGTCTCTATACATCAGGAGCAAAAGTGTAGGAAGGTAACCAAGATCACAGAGAAGAAACAAGTATACAAGACTGATAGCCTACAGGAGCCATGACATCAAGTACCCTGAGACTAAAAGAACCAGATGGTGCCTGGCTACCACCACTGACTGATCTGACCGGAGGCATAATAGATGATCCCGGTTAGAATGGGAGAAAAATGCGGAATAAAACTCCAATTCTTAAAAATGGCCAGACTAACTGGACCACCTGAGACCAGAAGACTCCCTGAGGCTATCACCCTGAGACACTCTTTGGATCTTGACCCAAAACTATTCCCTGAAATTACCTGTTAACAGAAAAGCAGAGTGACACACAAAATAAAGGATATTACCCCTTAGATTGGTGCTCTACTTTAAAACATCTGTATGAGTCCAAAAGATCAACATTTAATCCAAAGCAAAGATGAGAAGACAATGGGGCAGGGAAACTAGAGTACTGGAAATAGAATAACCAGAACAAAATTAATGAGAATGTTGACACAATGTGAAAAATTAGCTAATGTCATTGATCAATTTGTGTGGAAATTGTCAACAGGAAATTTTAATTTCTGTGTAAACTTCCACCAGAAACAAAATAAAATATTATTTAAAAAATGTTTAGAGATTGCTCTAGAGTTTATCATGTAAATTTACAATTAATCTAAGTCCACTTTCAAATAACATTATATCACTTCATGGGTTGTACAGTTACCTTATAACACAGTATTCCCAAATTCTCTCTCCTATTCTCTTTAACACTGCTGTGATACATTTCACTTATCCATAAGCTATAATCATCCAGTATATTTTTACTTTTATTATTTTAAACAAACTGCTATCTGTAAGATAAATTAACAATAATAAAAATAAAATATTTTATTTTAATTTCATTTATTTCTTGTTGACTACTTTGTCTTTGGCGCTCTGGTGGTGCAGTGGTTAAGAGCTATGGCTGCTAACCAAAAGGTCAGCAATTCGAATCCACCAGCTGCTCCCTGGAAACCCTACTGAGGCAGTTCTGCTCTGTCCTATAGGGTCGCTATGAGTAGGAATTGACTTGATGGAAAACAGTACTCTATCTTTATACAGATCTGACTTTCTGACCTATATAATTTTCTTTCTCTCTGAAGAACTTCTAACTTTTCTTGAAAGGCAGATCTAGTGGCAACAAAATCCCTCAACTTTTGTTTGTTTGAAAAGTACTTATTTCTCCATTCTGAAGCATAATTTTTCTAGGCACAAATTTCTAGGTTGGTGGGTTTTTTCTTTCAACACTTTAAATATTTCACTCCACTCTCTTCTTGCCTGAATGTTTCTAGAGAGAAGTCTGATGTAATTCTTATCCTTTTCTTTTATAGGTAAGCCCTCCCCCCTGGCTTCTTTCAAAATTTCCTCTTTGTCTTTGATTTTCTGCAGTTTAAATATGATATGCCTAGGTGCAGATTTTTGGTATTTATCCTGCTTGGTGTTCTCCAAACTTCCTGGATCTGTGGTTTGGTAATAACTGTCAATAACTTTGGAAAATTCTCGGTCATTATTACTTCAAATATTTCTTCTATTTCTTTCTCTCTTTCTTTTCCTTCTGGTGTTGCCACTACATGTATGTTACACCTTTTGAAATTTCCCCACAGTTTTTGAATATTTTCTTTTGTTTCAGTCTGTTTTCTCTTTGCTTATTCTACTGACATATCTCCAAGCTCACTGATTGTTTCCACGGTCATGCCTGATCTACTGATGAGCCCATCAAAGACACTCTTCATTTTGTTATAGTGGCTTTGATTTCTTGCATTTACTTTTGATTCTTTCTTAGTGTTTTCATCTCTCTTCTTACATTGCCCATCTGTTCTTGCATGTTTTTCACTCTTTCCAGTAAATTTCTTAGCATATTAATTCTACCCATTGCCGTTGAGTCGATTCTGACTCATAGTGACCCTATAGGACAGAGTAGAACTACTCTATAGAGTTTCCAAGGAGCGGCTGGTAGATTTGAACTGCTGACCTTTTGGTTAGCAGCCAAGTTCTTAATCACTGCACCACCAGGGCTCCATATGAATTATAGTTATTTTAAATTCCTGGTCTGATAAATCCAAAATCTCTGCCATATCTGAGACTGGTTCTGATGGTTGCCCTTTCTCTTCAGACTATGTTTCTGCCTTTTAGTATACCTTGTAATTTTTTGTTGAAAGTCAGACATGACATATCAGGTAAAAGGAACTGAGTTCTTTCTGTTGTAATCCCCTGTAATGCACTGTTAATGTTGATGTGGTGTTGGGGTATGGGAGAGGGGAAGTAGTCTATAATCCTATGATTAGGTCTCAGTCTTTCAGTGATCCTGTACCCCTGGGTTTCTGCTCCCAGTAAGCAATGATTCTCTGTATCAGTCTGTCTATCTCTTCAGTTTTTAGGGTATGAATCTTTCATGTGACTTCAATTCTCTGATAGATCTAAGAAGAGTTGTCAATTTTCAGTTTTTCAGCTTTGTTCTTGCTGGGAAGATGGGAATGATGACTTCCAAGTTCTTTATATGCTGAACCTTACATGCTTGACTGGAACAACAGTTTGGTTTTTTAAAGAGAACTTCATAGTAGCTTTTTGGCTGAGGCATTAATATGAGAAAACAATCTAAGACCATGACCTTCCCCTAGGGGAAGGATGATAGTACTGGTTAACAATAATATAATGCCTGATCTTTACAAAATCCTTTTTGTGTTCAAGATATTGTGCTAAGTATACTTTACATACAACATCTCATTAAATTCTAGAGATAGGAGACTACATGGGAAAATTTTTAGAATAAGGAAATCATGATGGATAGTATTATTTGAAATGTTAACCTCCTTTTTTAATTGGAAAACATTTAATAACACTAGTTTCATCTTGACACATTTCCTGTGTTCTAGGAACTATAAAGTTTTATGCTTTATATGCATTATTGCATTTAATCTTTAAAATAAATTTTATGAAATAAATACTTCTACTTCCATTTTACAGAAGAGAAAGCTGGGTCCTAGAGAGGCTAAATAACTCTCTTAGGGTAACATAGCTAGTAAGAAGTGGAGCAGGTACTTGAACCGAGATCTCATTAATTCTAAAGCACATAGGCTTGAACACTAGCCTACCCTAAACTTTGATTTCAGCCTCACTCTCACCTCTCTTTTTGTCCGCATACTCTAGGATGGGGTTTCTTCTTAGACATGCCTTTTGATTTCCCATTTCTGTTGCTTTGTTCATGTTGGTGTCAATCTGGAACAAGCTTCCTCCTAGCTCTTTAATAATTAATTTCTTCTCATGAATGATTTGGTTATGGTTCCTCTTTATACATATTCTCATGAATGCAGCCAGAATCACTAAAAGGCCCTACATTAATTTTTCTACCTGGATTAGTAATTGCTTTTCAAAACTGATTAGAAAAAAAAGTTCTGTACATTCTTGATTAGAGAGCATGTTGGAGTTTACTTCAATACAAGGCTCTAACATCATCTGGAATTTTCAAGAACATGTTTATAAACCAATGTTTACTTGATTGCACTGATCCAGAAAACCCTCTGGAACTTTCTAAGTGAGTAAAGCAAGATACTCACCCGTTCTTGATGACAGCCCATCCTCTCAGACTCCTCTGCTTTCATGTGACATTTGGCAGGCAAATCTGGATATGTTTCCACTGCCGTTTTTGGAGGTTGTTCTCCGTACTCAAATAGCACTAACAGGAGAAGGAAAAATCAGACTCTGTGTAGTGTTGACAGGTGTATCTTTCAGATCTCAAGTATTCAAAGAAAACAAACAGGGAAAAACAGCTCTACCTATTTAGAAAGAGTTCACTTCAGTGGGCTCAGAATCTTTTTTCCTATCAATATAAAACAATGTGCTTGTATATTGGGCCAAGGTCCACAACATGAGCTTGGTAAGGTGATCACTTCCAACACCTGCCTACAAGCTACAGAGGCCTCAAAAATGATAAGCATCTTTAAATACACCTTTTCAGAAAGTCCTTTATTCATGGGGGAGGGAAGTGGGATTAGGGACTGGATATATAGTAATTTGGCTGACTCTCAAATACGTTGTCCTTTTAAGATTTCTTGAAAAAAAATAAATGGCTCTTAATCAAAGGGAATTGCAGAGTGAAGCAGTCTGGGACTTTCAAAGAGCACTGCATTCTAACCAGTGTATCTGCAGAGTATTTCCTTATCTATCATCATCTGAGGGGCCCTCTGAATCATAACCACAGCCTATTCACATGAGGAGACCATCCTTCTTCCCCAAACATGTCGATCCATTTGGACACTTGCCCGTAACTGTAAAATCCAACCTGGTACCGTTGAGTATAAGCACTCACCTTTCAGGAGAAAAAAAAATCTATGTAAAATATATGAACTAAATCTTGTTTTTCTTTCCCCCAATCGTCTGTGGTAATTTCCTCAGCTGGTGTGCTTCCCAGCATGAATGACGATGCAGCCAAACAAATTTTTTAAATGGCTATTTCACATGAGAACAATTCCATCCAGGAATTACCTGCTGATAATACCTGCTATTGTCATATCATCTGCCACATCCATTCACTTCACTCACAAAGTGACTTTCTTCAGAGAGCCTTTAGAACTGACTTAATTCTAGTATTGGAAGTCTTATATAATGAAAACACAGGTAACTGATACAGGAAATCTGCCAACTCATCCAACTCTAGTCACATGTTTTAAATAAAATGAGAAGAAAAATACATCTCGCTTCCACATTCAGGAGCAATAAGCATTGTGATGGAAAGATTGTGAGTAGGGCAGTCATTTTTAAATGATGGATCAACATTCTTCATTACTGAATTGAACAAATGTATTTTTAAAAATGTAATCGAAATATCATGGCTTTAAACAAGCATAGTTGAAGACAGAATTCCAGTTAAATACTTGAGAATAAAAGATGAAAGCACCACCACCATCATCGCCTGCACTGCCACTAACAAAGAAAATATATGATTATTTAATTTTAGAATAAGTAAGGGATTTCTAAGGAGAAATGTGATAACAGAAATCATATAGAGAGTTATTAATATATTTGATTAAAATGAAACATTCTTTCATATTCATAAGCAAAATTAAGAGACAAATTAAAAATTAGGTCACATTTATGACAAATATGTTGTTGTTGTTGTAAGGTGCCATCAAGTTGGTTCAATTCATAGTGACCATCTGTACAACAGAACGAAACACTGCCGGGTCCTGTACCATCCTCAAAATCATTGCTATGTTTGAACCCATTGTTGCAGCCACTGTGTCAATCCATCTTATATTATGACAAATATAAATAAAGGTTAACATCTGTATTTATGAAGGTTTCTAGTAAATCAATAAAAAATCACTAATGCTTTCAGAGGAAAGAATATGAACCGCTAATCTCTTTACTTTGTCATTGAGCTAAATGATATCATTCTGATGTAAAGTGTACTCAATATCTTACCGACTTTAAACACACACTTCCACACTGAGCCGCAAACACTACAGCACCTTCCCCCCTTTCTCCTAGACACCCAAGAATTAGGGTGGCATGATGGGTTTTCTCCAGACGAACAGGAAAAAATAACCAGACCAATGATACAGGAGCCAGCAAACATAATTATTTGATCCTTTGCCTTGTGCTGTATTATTAAAGGGGATTTTCTAAGTGATTCAGCTTTACAAATAATCTCATTTCATTAAAAAGGGATTCTTTAAATATATATTGTCAGGGTTATGCATATTGACCCATAGAAAGCCATTATTTCCCTAGTAAGCATATATAGTCGGGAAGCCCATCTGTGCTTGGCCACATTCTAACCTTCTGTTACTTGAGCTCTTCAATTCCCATCTCAGTAGCTTCCTAGGCTTCCAAACCCATCAACTGACTTATCGGGCGCTGATGAAAGGAAACAAATGCATTTCTCTCATCAGATAATATACATGCCATTCTTTTTGGAAAGTAGCCTTGACCCATCTTAAGATTGTTTTGCTTCTATTTTCCTGCAGCTTCATTCGAATAGGACTGTTATTATTCACCCCGTTTTCAGCATTATTTTCCTTCCTTTTGTCAGCCAAGCATCTGTTTCTAGCCTTTCCCGCCTCTGCTTCTGTGCAGCTGATTTGCTTGCAATTCTCTCTATGAAGTCAATGGAAATTCCATGCTCGCAGCAACAGTTGGGGGCACAGAGTAATGCAAGAAATCGGCTCAGAATATATCAGCTCATTATCAATAATATCAGCCTGTTAGTATCTCCCCTCGGCTAAGTGGCTTGCAAGAGCCTACTTAAAGTGGCTACTTCAAAAAATAAACTATGGATTTAGCTTCTGCACACTTAGCTTTCTTTCTTTTTTCTTTAATAAAGGAGTGGAGAAAGACTTCTCTTACAGAGAACAGCAATATCAGAATAAGATTTTCCGCTTAAGGCTCGGGCTTAAACCACTGTACCATTTATTAGCATATGTACTCCCAGATGCTGAATATACAAAACTTAAGAAGCGATCTCATTTACTACAAGAGTTCTAACATTTTAGATTCCAGGTGTGATTGTTCTTTCTCAATATATATCTGGCCAATGGATTAGTGGGTGATGGCACAAGATCTGTGATTATTCCCTTCACTCAGAGTTCTTGGATTTTAGGTCCATAGTTTGGGGGTTAAGAGCATAGGGCCTTGGAGTCAGTCTAAGTGTGTAAGTTGGCTCTACCATTTACAGAGTAGCCCTGGAGGCACAGTGGTTAAGTGCTCCGCTACTAACTGAAACATTGGTGGTTCAAACTCAGTAGTCGCTCTTCAGGAAAAAGATGTGGCAGGCAATCTGCTTCTGTAAAGGTTACAGCCTTGTAAACCCTATGGGGCAGTTCTACGCTGTCCTACAGGGTCGCTATGAGTTGGAATCAACTTGATGGCAATGGATTTGGTTTTCTGAGCTGTTGCTATTTACTCGGAAACTTTGGTGGCACAGAGGTTAAGAGCTCGGCTGCTAACCAAAAGGTCGGCAGTTCGAAGCCACCAGCCGCTCCTGGAAACCCTATGGGGCAGTTCTATTCTGTCCTATAGGGTCATTATGAGTCAGAATCGACTCAACGGCATTGGGTTTTGTTTTGGGTTTTTTTTTGGGGGGGGGGGGTTTAACATCTTCATGTTGTAAACAATGTTTGTGTAAATTGCCACATTGTCTACTCCTAAGTCTTGCACAAACGTGTTATATAAAAACTTAATGGTTCATTTATTCTAGCGTGAGAATATCTCCTATAGCACTTTTTTTACCTACCTCGGTGTGAGCGGATACATGGCTTAGTATTAAAAAAAAAAAAAAACGCTCGTCCTCACTGGTTTTTGGCAATGTCTCCAAATGGATCCCTCTCTCTTCTATTCTGCTCCCCTCATAGATACTGCTTTTTTGGCTGAATCAACATGTGAGCCTCATTTTGCAGGATTTGTTAAAAATATAATTGAAATGTAGTATGACGGTTTAGGCCAAACTGGCCTGAATCCTAGAACCCACTCTAAGCAAAATCTCAAGGAATATACGTTCATAGAAAAGGTGTGCTCTCTGGGATTTCCTCCCACTTGCTTTAACCCGATATTTTGCTTATCCTGCTATGAAATTCCTCAGAGGAGTGAAACAGTAGCTTGCCTCATTAAGACTCATCATTTACAAGATGTTGACAAATGTTGGCATTTATCCTGTTAACATAATAAATGTGAGAGAAATGACCGTTTGGCATAGATAGTTCCATGCAAAATGCAAGCATGGTTGAGAATGAAGATGATTTGTTGGTATGGCTAAGCAACATTGTTCAGGGCTACATATTGGAATAAATATGTTTTGGAGGAAATAATAATTGTTTCTTCTTTGCCCTACAAACACAATTTTTCTTTTTTTGGCAGCAGGCAGGCAGGGCAGTTTAAGACGTAATCAAAACTATAACTCAGAAAAACATCGATATAAATCTTGTTTATTTATTTTTTCACCTTCATGAAGTTTTAAATTTCTCTTCCTTTTGGAATAATGTTATTATTTTTGCTTACTTTTTTTCTACTTGGTTATACTTTTCACACCATATGTAGTTATCATATCATTACAGGTTTTTTTCTGTTTAACATTATAGAGCTTCAACTTGAAAGCTAAATAAATAAAAGAAAAATAAGGTATATATAAATACAAAGAGCTGGTTTGATTTTTTATTAATAGAAAGAATTTAATTTTTATTAATGAAAATGTATTCAGAATTTAATGTATTCAGTTTTAGTTAAGGAATTGGAATTTGACACTGAGCTTCTAGATATGTGTACATACATGCACTCACATAGCAAAACCAAACCCATTGCCATGGAGTCGATTCTGACTCATAATGACCCTATATGACAGAGTAGAACTGCTCCATGGGGCTTCCAAGGAGCGGATGGTAGATTCCAACTGCCAACCTTTTGGTTAGCAGCTGAGCTCTTAACCACTGCACCACCAGGGTTCCTACACTCACATACATACACTTACATTAAGAAAGAGAAAAGCAGCCCCTGACATTTGGAAAATGGCTGGCACTATTCACCTATCCCTTGGTGTTGCTAAGAGCAGGCCTGTCAGTCACAGCTAGGCCTTGGTGTTCTCCTATAGAACAGAAAACATCACACGGAACATCAACATCAGATAAGACCACTCTCTGATGGATCAAGACAGAAAGAAGACCACTGCATAATCACGTCCGAACACAGACACATTCATGAACATTACCTAAAGCAGAAAAATGATCAAACATCCCCAAATCCTGGCTAAGGAGTGAGTGCTACTTTTTCACCAACTATAGCTGAGGTTTCAACTTTAGTCTTTCCTCCTAGATAAGATTTATTAAAGTACCAACTTAATGTTGCCAACTTAGCTAGGCTGTGATTCTCAGTAGTATGGCAGACACTATGTAATCATCTTCCATTTTGTGATCCGATGTGAGCAGCCAATCAGTTGGAAGGGAAGTTTCCTTGGGGGTGTGGCCTGCATCTGATATGTAAGTGAATGTTCTGGCAAAGCTCACTCTCTCTCTCAATCCTACATTTGTCACGTAGTCTCTGACCTCTAGTTCATGGGACATGAGAAGCCTACAGCCTGCCACCTGAACTACAGATTTTGGATTCGACAGCTCCCATAACCCCATGAGCCAGAAACCTGCCACCTGACCCACAGATTTGGGACTTGCCAATCTCCACAATTGCATGAACCATTTCCTAGAAATAAACCTCTCTCTGTATATTTATATATACGTTTCACTGGTTTTTCTCCGCTACAGAACCCAGACTAAAACACCCAATCATGGAATAATTTCTGCTTCCTAATCCAGAGCAAAGCCCCACCTTCTTGAACCCTTCCCCAAATCACCTAATACAAACTTGAATCCTGTAATAAGTTTTGTCCAGCACCCTTTTACGAAAGACCTCATGGTTTCCAGTTGTGGACATTCTCCCTATTTGCAAACAGCAATTTTTTCAACTTATTCAAACACAGATGTTTTCCTGCTAGTCTTTGACTGGAGGGCATTGACAATATATAAACTATGATACAATCATATTACTTAGAAATACAGACTGACTATCATGTAATAAGAATCACTTCACTGTTAAGTGTTTATAGTTGAAGTGTTACTCCACATAAATGTCTTTAATCAATTTTGATAAAACCTGGACAAAACAAATATTAGCAGAAGAGTTTAACATACAAAACAACTAAGATGAAAATAGTAAAGGAACTTAACATAAAAAAGTAACAAAGTCACAGTTTGAATCCAGGTTTTTGACTCTTCACTCTAAGCTTCAACTTAATGTACAGAACTTGAACAAGCATTATCCAGTTACTTAAAGCTTGCTGAACATTATCTCTTTCTCAATCTGTACCTTCAATAGATTATAGCCTCCAGGAGCACAGCCTGGTGGCGCAGTGGTTAATTGATCCATTGCTAAACGAAGGGTCGACAGTTCACACCCACCAGCCCTCCTTGGAAACCCCATGGGGCAGCTCTACTCTGTGTTGTAGGGTTGTTATGAGTCGAAATCGACCCAACAGCAATGGGTTTGGTTTGGTTTTTGGTCCTTAAAGTCACCCAATGTTATTATTAAATAAACTTTAAGTGACATATGACAACAGTTGTGGCATTTTCAACTTGAGAGTATGTGGGGTTTATAGGAGCTTATTCTTTATGAAGATTAGGAGACTTCTGAATATCCAAAAGAAATCCTTTAAGCTCTGATTTCTTAAGATTTTGGCACTGACTATAAACTGCAAAATGAGGGAAACCGATCCTTCTACAAGTCATCTAAATTCTTAAGAACTGTCTAGTGTACTTTGGGTCATTGTCCTTTAGTGAAAGTTTTGAAAGTTTAGTATGTTCTGAGGCTGTTCTGAAGAGATTTTTAAGGTCCATGGTCTACACTAAAAATTAGAGTACCAAAATGGACAGCAATCTGGCAATCAGTCTTCCTAATGCCTCACCCCTCACACATTCTAGGCTTTTTTATGCTCCTGTGTTTCTACCTGTGGGCATATATGCTCTGGGCATTTAGATCTGGATTTTCTAAAATGGGCAGCCACTCACAGGACAGTCATTTGAATTAATACGCTCTATCATAGGTTAGTTAATTTACAGAGGAATATGCCCTGGTGGCACAGTGGTTAAGCACTTGGCTGCTAACTGAAAGCTTGACAGTTCCAACTCACCAGCTGCTCCACAGGAGAAAGACGTGGCAGTCTGCTTCCATAGGCATTTATAGCTTAGGAAACCCTATGGGGCGGTTCTACTCTGTCCTACAGGGTCGCTACGTGTCGGAATTGACTCGACAGCAGTGTATTTGGTTTGTGTTTTTATATCATAACGTTTATGGGAGTCCAATTGCAGCCAGGTTTAGGCTCCACTTTTCTTAATTCTATATAGAGTTGCTGTGAGTCAGAATTGACTCGAAGGCAATGGGTTTCCTAATTCTAAAAGGGTTAGTTTGAATAGGAGATGAACATTTGCAAAAGTTCTCATCTCAGCAAATATTTTCAGCTACGTTTCTAAAAGGAGGAAATGAAAACAGCTCCCAAAATTCTTCTTACATTATTGTGAGCATGTTCAAATGCAGTCTCACTGGGAATTAACATTTTTGGAAATCGGGCTTTGAGCACTGTCATCAGACTTTCACCCCCAGGATTTTGGAGAGCTGTTGGCCAGAAAAATTCATTCATATCTGTGAGGACAAATCTCTAAAAGTGAGTCAGCTCTTGATTGACTCTTTCTACTGTGAATTACCTCAGGATGCATTTGGGTTTTATTTTGGAAGACAATCTGGAATAAGTCTGAGCAGGTAATACAAAATGATATAAAGTGCATTTCTGATGACAATAGGGAACTTAGAGTTTCTTGTCCCCCAAAATGGAGGCCTTATGTTTCCACTGAAGAAATGATCTAATTTTAATAGGTGTTTATGGAAAATGATATGTGAATATTTGCAAAGTTGAAGCTTTGCAGTAAAAGGTCACTTTATTTGTATATATTTATATAAATTCTTATTTTCTTTCATGCTTTTGTTTGCTTCTGGGAGATTGGCAACTTCAAATAAAAGACTAACCACAGTATTAGATCAGACAACTTCAACATGGGAAGATTTGCCAACCCTCATTTAGAAAGTCAATTTTTTGCCTTTAGCCATAGAGAGCAAGACACCCTTCTGTAATCAAATATACACAGATACTTAGCATCAGGGTTTCACATTATTTCCAGAATTAACGATATTACATACTGTAAGATAAAGTCCATTCTATGTGTAAGATGAAGGCATGAAGGCATCTTGCTAATGAGGCTTTCACGCTGATAGGAATTATGAAATACTTCTAGAACACATCTCTGTCTGGTCTGTTTTAATGTAATGTTTTCTCTGAAATCTTATTACCAAAAATATCTGATTACTAATATTCAGAAAAAAATATTGGTTAGGTTTTCTGTTGACAGGGATGCTTGTAGACCTCTTCTGTGACCTAAATTTGAACAAGGCTGGATTCTAATGGTTTAGAATATTCTCCATGAAGTATAAGAAAATCCAGGTAATTAATTAGCCCTCAGTGTTAAATGAGTTTTTTAAGCCTGAGAGACAAGGGGAATGTGGGATTTGTGGTGACTTGACAGTGAGCATTAATGGTGGTGAACCCAAAATGACTGTTAATACAGACTACCTTCCTTGGGAGTTCAGTGACAGATGACAAGCAGATGTAGTACTAATACCTAATAGACGGAGATAAGTATTAACTTCTTATCTACACCCAAATAATTCCTGTTCTCTCTAATTTTGTCGATATTGCATTATAGTCTATCATGTTATACTTTCTCAGGATACATTTTTAAAGTAGCAGAAAAATAATTTAATGCCAGTGTATATTATTCTCCTGCTAGTTTTCTTTAATCAAAACCTAGACCATTTCTGGCACACGATGGAAATGAAAAAGCAATGCATTTCAGGAAGGGCTCTCAGTCATAGTTAATTATTTAATAAACCTGTAGGAAACACAAGGAGGTGGACTTCAGGCACAATTTACTTATTTATTTTTTCCACTGATCACTGAGAAAACAATATTTCACTTTTGGGAATGTATTTGCTTTTTCATTATGGACTAATTCATTGGAATGAGATAATGTAAATACATTCTAATTACTATTCTAACCCTCTAAATACATAGATATTATGATTTCTGTGTATTTATTTAGAGCAAAATAGGTAAAAATTCAAAATCCATTTATTTAGCGAGCATATTAGATACCTGTTTAATTTTTTGATATGAATCATTGTTGTGAATTTTTTTCCTGCATTTATTTAAAAATGTGGAGTATTGAGAAAGGTGTTGCAGATAATGCTGTTCTACTTGCCAAAGCAGCTGAGTTGAGTTAGCCTCAATCTCCCACAGAATGTTGGCTTCATGAGGGCAGAAATAGTTAACTATTTTGTTTTCTGTTTTATCCCCTGCAAGTACCTGGAACAGTGTCTGCCACACTGGAGACCATCGGTAGGTTTTTGTTTTTTCTGTTTTTTTTTTTTCATTCTGAATAAACTTCAGTCTTCACATTTGACACAACCCTGAACTCTACACACATCATATGTTTCTGAGAACAAATTAGCAAAGCAGCCTCAGTCAATGATAGCATATGAAAGGAGCTGGAAAAGGCAATTCCTCCCAACCAGCTCTTTTCAGGAACACTAAACCCTCCCATTCTTACAAGGGCCAATTAAAGATATTTAATATATTCTGATCTGGGAATGAATTGGCTGGAACTCAACAGCCTATTAGTTACAAATGAACAAAGTCAATCTTTAGTGTCTTTTTGAAGTAAGGTACAAATAATGTTTCTCAGAAAGAGAAGAATTGTAAGTCATGGGAAACTAAGTTAAGCAGACATTTATAGAAGCCTAGTTATTGCAAAGAGCTCTTAAGCTAATTACCTTTAGAAAAGGAGCCGATTCTTTGCTCATAAAAGAAAGCATCTCTTTCAAACAGGTATAGCTGGGATAGGGTACTCTACTTAGCAAGACTCTCTTAGTCCTCTGTATGGCTTCTTATGAGACATTGCAGAGATCGCCTGCACACGCAGATGTCTCCAAATAGCTACCCCATTTCTGAAATCTTACCTGAAACATCACTGAAGGTACTCAAGATTAAAATGTAGACTTCCAGCAAAATGGTGCTCTAGGCAGAAGCACCATGCCATCCCTCCACAGCAAAGATCTTAAAAACTAAGCTGAACAGAGAAAACAACAATCCTGAAACCCTAAAACATTCAATGAAGAGGTAAAGAACTGAGCCCAGCACCAAATGGTGTGAGAAAACTGACACAGAAAGGAGAGCGAGGAGACATTCATGCAGAGGTCCCCTATCAGCTAACGCAGGGCCTATCTGCCATCTCAGACTCCTATTGGAGACCAGCAAACGGGGTATGAGAAAGCAGCTTCATGGAGCTTCCAGCGGGAGACAAAACAACTGGTAATTTGCGATATACGCTTTCCCACCCCCACCCTTCTTCACCCCCACTCGGCCTCCTCTGCTTCCCGTGGCCGCAATCTTGTCCAGGAAGCACCAGCTTCTTGGATTCCACCCACCTGAATGGGCTGGCTCTCTGAGTGCCATTTGTTGGTTGCTGGCATTGCTTTTTTCCCGCTTCTTTTGATTTCTTCCTGACCTCTCACCACCTCCCTCTCCTTTCACTCAAATACCTGGCTCCGTGCACCATCTTTGCTTCTTCCTGAGGGGCTGTGGAGCTCAGTTCAAGTGTGGAACTGCTTCCCGGTCTGGGCTGCCCCGCTGGTGGGATCCCGGGGTTTTTGTTCATTTGTTTGTTTTCAATTGTTTGTTTGTTTCTTTTCCTCTTCTTGAGTTGGGAGCCCGTTCTGGCCAGGCAGTGCTGCGTGGCTTGGAACCTACCCCCTCGGCTTGCACAGACATGCAGACGAATCCCTGACGGCATTTCTTTTTTCGTTGTTTTTTTTTCTTTTTTTTTGTTTTTTTGGGGGCTTTTCTTCTTCATTTTTTAAAATTTTTTTTCCATCTTTTTCCATTTTGTCTTTCTTCATTACTCAGTTTCTCATCTCTCTATATCTTCCTTCTCTTTCTGTTCCCTGAATACCTGGCGTTGTATACCTCTACGCCTTCTAGCCGGGCTATACTGCAACACCTGAGAACAACTTCCCCAGACCTCATAGCCACACCAGTGGGATCCCTGGGAACTTTGCTGTTCATTTCCCTTCCTGATTTTTATTTATTCATTCTTTTCTTCCTCTTCTCCTTTTTATTTTTCTCCATTTCATAGTCTCTCATCTCTCCACTCCAATGGCAAGCTCCCCTAGCATTCTTTTTTGTTTGTTTGTATGTTTTTGGCTCCTGTTCCT
>NW_004443940.1:28496852-28535814 GCF_000243295.1 Trichechus manatus latirostris | reverse complement strand
ATGAGAAACTATTTGTTCTGTAAGCCTTCAGCTGAAGGGAGAGGGTTGACATGTTGTGGGGTTATTAACCAATGTCATAAAACAAGATGTGTACTACTGTTTCATGAGAAACTATTTGTTCTGTAAGCCTTCCCCTGAAGTACAATAATAAAAAAAAAAAGATTAAAATGCAATCTTTTGTTAAAATACAGATAGCCACAGGGAGGATGACATTTTAATAAGCTATTACCTGTCATTTTAACTTGATTGAAGGAAACAGCTAAAATTAGGTTTCAAGATAAGGAATGAAAGCAGAGACTACAACATCCTTAGACACTCAAGGGAGAATAGTTTTATGGTGCTAGGTACCCTGTTCTATACCCAGGCCTCCTTATGTCAGTCCAGTGGTCTGGTCAGTAGGAGCTCTGTCCTGAGGCTCTGTCTTGGATCAGACAATCTGGTTTTAGTTTTTACCATGTCTTGCTTGTTTGTTGTTAGTTGACACCGAGTCAGCTCCGACTCATGGTGACCTTAAGTACAACAGAACCAAACATTGCCTGGTTCTGCACCATCTTCATGATTGTTGGTATATTTGAGCCCATTGTTGCAACTACTATGGCAATTCACCTCATTGACAGTTTCCTTAGTTTTGCTGTCCCTCTACTTTACCTAACATGATGTCCTTTTCTAGTGACTGGTCTTTCCTGATGACATGCTCAAAGAGATCAAGACAGATCTTGCCATCCTTACTTGTATGAGCATTCTGGCAGTACTTCCTCCAAGAGCGATTTGCTCATTTTTCTGGCAGTCCATTGTGTATTATTCAGTTTGCTTCACCAACACCACAATTCAAATGTGTGAATTCTCCTTTGGTCTTCCTTTTTTCTTGTCCAGCTTTTGCATGCATATGGGATGATTCGATCAGGCTGAACCCTTTGAAATAACATAGTGCAACTCTGTTGGAGTCCTGGTGGCACAAACAATTAAGCACTCAGCTGCTAACTGAAAGGCTGGCAGTTTGAACCTACCCAGGACTCCACGAAAGAAAGACCTGGTGATTTGCTCTCATAAAGATTACAGCCAAGAAAATCCTGTGAGGCAGTTCTTCTCTGTCACATGGCGTCACTATGAGTCAAAATCAATTCCACAGCACCTAGCAACAACAGCAGTGGACTACGTACACCAACTACAAATATGTATCAACTCTTCATGCATTGTCTCTTTATTCTAACCATAACTGCAAAAACGTCATTAGAGTATATCAGTATTTACCCTCAATATAATGCCAATAATCAGGACCAGAGTGGTGATCACATTAGCAAATTTAATGTGTTGGAACCTGGAAACTGAGAAGTAAACAAATCTTAACCCAAAGCAATCAATACGATCTGGGTGGTAAATAAAGATAATTATGCATGTGTAAACATGGCTGTCTGTAAACATGTATATCTACCACATACAATGTTAAGTAAACATTGTCATCTAGTATTGCAAAAACTAAATATTTCTGTAACATTAATTAAGCTACTACACCTGTAGATTTAACCTTGAGCTCTTAACAAATTGCACAGGAAGAGCTGGTAAAAAAAATATCTGGGAACTTTAGTGAAGAATTGAGAGCAATGTGACTTCTCATCCAACCTAGCGTGGTATATCTCAAAAATGTGTTGACTTAGGGCACTCAAATGGCTAATCTTATTGGACTTTACTTCTTCTTTGTCCCTTCCTTGCAATGTGTCTGGGCTCCTGTATCAAAGTCTTAACTTTAAATGATAACGCCATGATTACAAAACTTAGGTTTGTTTTAAAGATGTAGCTGTCAACTCAACTCTAACCGTATCATGTATTTTTTAACAGAGGTTTTGAAACAATGATATCATTCATTGATGGTAAGGGTGTAGAAATAAGTAGAGATAGACATGCAGATATCCCCTAGCTGAAAATTTCAGGCTCTATTTCTAGATTTCTTTCTTCTTTATGCTAATTCTTTGTAACAGGGTAGGAATCATTTTCTTTGTTTGTGGATAGAAGGAATGACAAGGGATGAACCTCTTGAGACGACAGTCTAACAGCCTTTAAATCAAGGAGTATCTCTTTCTTAGCAAGCATGAAGATTAAACAGACTAATGAATCAATGCTTTAGACCATCCACCCCTGGGAGACCACATCAGAGTCCCATCAACAATGGTCAGGTCAGGGAACATTTTTTCCTGTCAATTGACAATTCTCCTACTGTTGTGTTGAAAATCTTGTTCCTCTCTAGGAAATTACTTAATGGAGACAGATGTCACTCCACATAATTTGATATTTCTTCAACAGAATCTAAGAGGTAAAATATCTTTAACCAATATAGTGTTGAAAAAGGTGTCATTGTGTGTATTTTATATTCTGGAATCAGTTTCTTTCCTCCATTGGTCAGTTTTATTTTTTAATAGAGACATTTTTATTCTACTCATCTAAACGTTATCATACAAGGCTGTATCCAAGGTTCTGGCTGCCTTCAGAATTTCCTAGAAATGTCTTGATCTGTCATTCAGGGGACATAAATTTTAAGAGACTTAAATCTTAAAGCTTTCAAGAGGGCTCTGAGTCATGCGCTTTCTCACCCTCATTTATATCTCTGGATTAATGGTAATTTCTGATGCAGGTCTTTTGAAGTTGTTAATTTTATGTGAGACATTGGTATATGCTCAGTATATAGGGAAGCATAAATGTAGAATTTTATTTTTTTCCTTCTCTTCCAGCAGCCAGTGTTATTCTGAAAATAAAACAATGTGAACATATCACTGAAGTCACAAAGCAGATATTTGATTTTTGTTCTAAAATGAATCTCAGTGATACACATCTTAATGAATAGGAGATATGAATTTCCTTTAATTAAACAAGTCATTGTTTTAATTAAACAAACTTCATTTTGTTTCATTGTTATCCTTTAAGAATGGGCAACTTTTGTCTTCCACATTCTGCAATTTCCTATCGTCTCTCTGCTGGCATTTTGCAAGCAAACAGGATGGCAGACTATGAGTGCACGTCATTTAGTTTTAATACAATATTAGTATCTGATCTTTGACTCATTAAATGACAAGACTTGTCATCTTTGACTTGCCACTATTTAACATTGCAGACCTGTCCCTAATAGCTCTAATACATATTATTCACTGGAATGTTTGCGAGCAGTAAGCATGACAGAATATGAATTGGTTTAGCAGGAAAAAGCAAAATGGTTCATTTCTAGTGCAGAGGTATATCATATTTCTAGATCAAAATTATTGATTCAAGGGTCACTTTTAACCATTCTTCAAAAAATCTTTGCTATTGATCTATCTCTATATTAACTTTCAAATATATTTTTAAATTTCCAAATATAGATACGTACTCTAAAATTTAAAAAAAAATTAAATTTGCTTTTCATTTTGAAACTCCAAATGTCTTTAATGACTTTGGTGCTTGGGTACTGAGCCGGTTTTAACTCACCAGATTCGCACGCCATTTATTTTCTTGTTCAACCATGACAAGAAGGTCACAAGAGTGGCTCCAAAACAAACTCACCTTTTTCTTTTTCATGTCTTTTTTTCATGATTTATGTCAACTCATGCTTATTAAATGGTAAGTACTAGTAGAGATTCCAAAGAAGCACAAGTCATGGCCTCTTTCCTCAAGAAAGTTGCAGTGTTGCAGGGTGAAATAACTAAAGAACATATCCAAGGCAACATATTAATAATTCATGATAGTACAGAGAAGACTACATACACAAATACTAAAGAAATTTGAAGTAAGAGAAAATTTGCCTTGGGCTATGGTTAGCTAAGGAAGGCTGCTTACATAAGTATTAACTTGGTCCTTGAAGGAAATATAAGTTTAGGATTTGTTACATGAAGTAGGGGTGATGATTGCAAGTTGAAAGCCTGGTGGAAGTTCTTGAGGAAATGCCCAGAGAAGGGAAAAAGCTGGAATAAAAAGTGAGCTCACTTAATTTCCAATTGGTGGCTCTTTGATACCTTGAACTCTTAAGGTATGTATAGGTTTCGGCCTTAGAGGAAAGGCCTGGCAATCTACTTCTGAAAAAATTAGCCGTTGAAAAGCCTATAAAACAGAGTTCTACTCTGACACACATGGGGTCCTGATGAGTCAGAGTTGACTGGATAGCAACTGGTCTGGTACCTCTCACTCAGCTGGTTGTTTGTTTTTCTGGAAATCATAACATGTCCTTGAAAATTCTTCCTGCAACTATCATTCATTCCACCGGGTGACAAAAAGATGTGTCCTGTGGAGACTAAGCAGTTTAAAGGTCATCCAGCAGATTTTCTCTGCTTGCTCTTTCTTTTTCCCTGGATACCTGAGAGATGCTAGATTGTGAACAATGGTCCTTCCATTGAGCTGAGTCATATTTGATCTGAATAGTTCCTCATTTTAGCAAACTGGCATTATGCTTAGTGGCATAAGTGGTTCTGACTGTGCAATAAAATTTATATATGACATGTTGTAGTGGTGAATAGTGGTAAAAGCCCCAGGACAGAAGCATAGAATTCTAGCACTTCTGAGATGAGCAAAATCCTCATCTTTCAGTGCTTCCATTTCCTCATAGTAAGTAAGGAAGTTGGGCAAGATTATCTCTAAGGTAACTCCCCAAAATCATTTCCTGTTATTTTATATTTGTTGCAAAGCTATAAACATTGCTACAACAAAGGGCATTTTCCCACAATACTTAATACGTGCCTAATGAAGACATAAAAGGAAGTCAGAATCTTTTGTCAATGAAACTTGTATAGCATCTAGATTCATTTCTTAGGTCTGCTGTAATGAAGTAGAACAAACTGGATGGCTTTAAACAAGAGAAATTTATTGTTTCACAGTTCTGGAGGCTAGAAGTCCAAAATGAAGGTGGTAGCAAGGTGATGCACCTTCTGAAGGTTCTAGGGAAAGTTCTTTCCTCACATCTTACATTTTGGTGGTTCCTGGAAATCTTTGGTGTTCCTTGGCTTGTACATATGTCACTCCAATCTCTGCCTCCGTCTTCACATGACCTTGTCTGTGTCCTCTTTCTTTTTTTTAATAAGGACACCATTCAGACTGGATTCTGACCCACCCTATTCCAGTATAACTTCATGAGTAATTTAACTGATAACATCTTTGATAACATCCTATTTCCAAGTAAGGTCACATTCACAGGTACTGGGGGTTAAGATGTCATTCAACATATGTTTTGAGAGACATAATTCAATCCATAAAAGTATCCTCCCAATATCCAGAACAATAACATCTATAAAGCCCAAGGCAGCAATGGGTATGCAGCACCCTTAGCCAACATTTTGTGTTAGTCACTCAGGGGTATCAAACCCTTCATGGTTCACTTTTCAGATGGACCTGTTGAAGCTCTGTGCTCTCCTAGAAGAGGAGGGAGTTGGAAATTTAGATTTGAGGCTCAAGAAAGAACAAGAAACTAGAGATATAAATTCGGAGTTCTTAGAAAAATTGGAACCTTGCAGACCTGACTTGAAGTATTTTTCCTTTACTACCTTCATAGGGGAAACCCTGGTGTCATAGTGGTTAAGAACTACAACTGCTAACCAAAAGGTCGACAGTTCGAATCCACCAGGTGCTCCTTGGAAACCCTATGGGGCAGTTCTACTCTGTCCTGTAGGGCCACTATGAGTCAGAATCAGCTCGAGGGTAATGCTTTTTTGTTTGTTTTTTTTTAACCTTCGTAGGGAAATTAGAAGTTAACCTGCAGTGTTCTCCTAGTGAATTAGTGGTAATACTACAAAATCAAGTTTTCTAGTCTCCTGATCTAGCCCATAGACAGTGCTTCCATTTAATTAGTTAAATCGATTGAAAACTTAATTACACTTAATCTCACAGAAAAGGTAGTTATGATAATCACACATGCAAAGCTTTAGGGATATATAAGAGAGGAGGGCCAAATGCGTGAGAGCCAGAAGACTGAGAAAAAAGAATTCTCATCATAGCCATGATCTCTTTATGGGGGAAGCAGTTGATAAAGGAACATGTTTTAACTGAAATGTAGCAACATCTTATAAGGTACAATTGAAAACGTGAAAACAGAGTTTGAAGTACAAGTGGAGGAGGGTATCATAAAACATCTTCTAGAACATCATCTTTCCCTCAGACTGAATCTATGAGGGAACTGGATACTGCAACCTAGTTTGGAAATTCTCAGGCAACATGTGGCGGTCTCTCAGACACTACCAGGTATTTCCCGATACGCAGGCAGAAGGCTTCAAACATTCTCATGATGCGTTCACACTCTCAGCTTAAGTGTTTATTGGAAAGATTCCGGAGATTGTTTGAAACCTTTTTGTAACTCAGAAAAATAACTGTCTTAGGAAAGCAAGCAGGTCACAAATCTGAAGATTGACATTCCCCTCACCAAATATAAAATAGAATACAATAGAAAGAGATAAAATAGAATAAAATGCTGCCTGTCTCTCCCCTTTCTTTCATACAAACAGAAGTATAGACCAACAAGCAAGCAACACCTCACAATCTGATGGAAGAAGTAAAAGGGGTTCTTTCCCTCATGAGATTCACATCCTCTACTAAGGACTTAATTACTAGTGACTTTTCTGGCTACGTTTCTGTAAGCTGAAACTATGTCATACGGACTACATACTCAGTAGCTCTGTCTATAGAAAGCTATAATAACTAATTGGTGAATTGGGTCAACGTAATGAATTGATGATTTAATGTGAGGCACATTACTAATCAAACAAACAAAACAAAGCAAAAGTCAGTAGAACAAGATGCTTGGTTGGTCCCACTTACGTGTTGCTCTTTTGCTTCTCTTCACTGAATTTAGTAAAATAAATTTAAGCTTAATATAATAACTGGATAACCAAGAAAAAAATAATTTAAAAAAAAAGAAAGATTTGGGGTAGGATTATTCTTTCATTATTAGCTTCTTTCATTATAAAGATAAGAAAAAATAATTAGGGGTTATAATTTCCCTCAAGTTAAACACAAAAATGATTAATAAAGATTTAAGTGAAAAGTAAATATAACTTTCAGTTCTCCACAATCTATAGCTCATCAAATTCACAGCAGAGATAAGGGAACATATCAAAGATTTTTAATTGGATTAGCCATTGGTATAATCTCTTGAGTACATTCATTTGTCAGATGAAGGCTTTGTCTGTCAACTCAAAAGAAAATATTACCCTGGAAAATGTTAAGTCGGGAAGCATTTCAAAGTCCTCCTTTATTCAAATTGTATCAGACTGTTTTGACAAGGAAATGCAGAGAGCATTTGCAGACAATACAGCCCATGCCTCTCTCTTTGGATGAAGGGCAAAGGGAAGGAAGGAAGAAAGATTGTAATTTATCTTCATGGATATTTGTTGTGCCAATAGGATGTGAATTCTCTGAACTCAGTGGTATGTATTTCCTAAGTGTATGATGGGTTGATGATGTGATTCTTTAGCCATTATGTTAAACTCTCATCTATGCCTAGAGATATCACAACATATCTGTAGCTCTTGTCTAGGGGTGACATTTAATCAGGCAACCTGGAATGACCTCTAGATGTAAATATATATATTCTTTTCTTTTGAACAAATGTGATGTAACCTTTGGGACTGTTGAGTAGGACGAACGACCACAGGTTTAAGTCTCCAAATAAAAAGGACATGTCCTGCTATCAAGGATCCCTGGCGGTGCAATGGTTAAGTGCTTGGCTGCTAAACAAAAGGTTGGAGGCTCAGACCCACCCAGCAGCTCCACAGGAGAAAAGACCAGGCTATCTGCTCCCTTAAAGATTACTGGTTGAAAGCCCTGTCATATAGGGTCTCTATGAGTTGAAATCAACTTGATGGCGCACAACACCAACATCCTGATTTCAGCTTGTACTCTGACTATCTGGACTATGTACTTGTTGATTGTCTTTGAGGAGGGAATCTTTTCAATGTGACACCAGTGTTACTATCAAAAAATTCCCCTACCTCTCAGGCCATTGTATTAGTTTTCTTCTGCTGCATAACAAATTACCAAAAACTTAGTGACTTACAACATAAACCATTTATTATCTCACAGATTCTCTAGGTCAGAAGTCCAGGCACTGCACAGCTGGGTTCTCTGCTCAGGGTTTCACAAGTCTGAAATCAAGATGTCAGCAGAACTGCGTTCTCATCTGGAGCTCAGGGCCCTTTTCCAAGCTTATTCAGGTCATTGGCAGAATTTAATTCCTTGTGTTTGGAGGACCAAGATCCCTGTTGGCTGTTGGTCAGGGATCACTCAGCTACTACATGCTGCCGTCAGGATGTGGCCACGTGGCCCTCTCACAACATAGCATCTTTTAAAAAATGCATTAAGAGAACCTTTCTCCAGTCTTTTAAGACAGAGTCTTATATAATGAAGCTTAATTAAGGGAATGACTCTGCCATCACCTTTGTCATGTAAAATAGCTTAATCAAAGGATAACTATCCATCATATTCACAGGTGCCCTACTCTCAAGGAGAGGAGATTACACAGGGCATGAACCATAGGTGGTAGGGATCTTGGGCACCATCTTAGAATTCTGTCTACCATAGCCATGCACTATCTCAGTCTTCCTCCCACCCTTTCTCACTAATGCCTTAAATGTAAGTGCTAACCAGTGTTCCAAGAGAGAAGTTGTGGAAAGGTGTTCCAGACCTAGCCCCAACTCTCGTACTGCTCATTTTCCCTACATGAGCTCATTTTTGTATTATTTTTAACCACCACCTATCTGTTGGTGACCTGCATATCTGTATTTTGAACCCAGGCCTCTCTCATAAGCTATGAGTCTCTACACCCACTTCCTGATCGGCTCATCCCTCTGGATCCCATAGGTAACACAATTTAAACACAATGTTCATTCAAGTGCACCTGTACTTTGACCTGGTTTGTGCTTAAAATATGAGGTGATGTATGGATACACGAAGTTAATAAATGTAAATGTGGGAAAAAATCTGGAAGTACAATATAGCTATGTAATTTTGTATCAATTTCTATTACTTTTTTAAGATGCAGGTCTGGGGTAGCTATGAGTTGGAATCAACTCAACGGCACCCAACAGTAACGACAACAAGCCTCCCAACCTGACTTCATTCCATAGAGATTGGTGAGCACCTATTATATGCTAAGAATTGTGTCAGAAAGTGGCATACAACCCCTGAACAGTTATTGTTCTTGTCCTTAAGAAGCTTACAGTCTGGGGAGCTCCTTAAGGGCAAGAAAAGGTCTTACTTAATTTTGTCATCGTGGTGCCTTCTGGAGTGTCTTTCATGTCATAAAAATAGGAATACGAGAAACTAATATGCAGGCCCAGCGTGAGCAGGCTGTAATGTGGCTGCTGAGTGATTTCAGCAAACTGTTTACACATTCCACCCTGTATAGATTCTGGTATAAGGCCTTTAACTATCATCTTCATCTGTACTTGAAATAAACAATTGCAAACATTCACTGGCCCTGAGCATGCACTTGTTATGTTTTTATCAACATTTAAAAGATCAGAGTGGCTTCTTGAGATGACTTAACAACTAACAGGTTTTATTCTGGAAAATTTCTCCTCACACTAATAGGAGCAAAGCTTTGAAACAGTACTTGGGGGGAAGGTAGTTGTCTTAGTCATTTAGTGCTGCTCTAACAGAAATACCACAAGTGGATGGTTTGAACAAAGAGAAATTTATTCTCTTCACAGTCCAGTAGGCTACAAGTCCAAATTCAGGGCATCAGCTCCAGGAAAAGTCTCTCTCTCTCTGTTGGCTCTTGAGGGAGGTCTTTGTCATCAGTCTTTCCTTGGTCTGGGAGCATCTCAGTGCAGGAACCTAGGTCCAAAGGACGCACTCTGCTCCGGCATTGCTTTCTTGGTGGTATGAGGTTCCCAAGTGTCTCTGCTCACTTCTCTCTTTTATATCTCAAAAGAGATTGGATTAAGACACTGTCCAATATTGTAGACCTCATCGGTATAACTGCCACTAATCCATCTTATTACATCATAGTGATAGAGTTTACAACACATAGGAAATCACATCAGATTACACAATCATACAATACTAGGAATCATGACCCAGCCAAGTTGCTACAGACATTTTTTTGGGGACACAATTCAATCCATGACAGTAATTTTTTTAATTATTAGAGAAATAACTATTCAAACACATTGAGACACTCTTATAAATGTTGTTGTTGTTTTTCTTTCTCCCCACATATCCGCAGCTCAGGTACAACTTTATGTCATGATCACCAGCTGAGGCCTGTGTCTTTGTCTCCAATGGCAGCAGGATGTACACTCGTTAGAACGTGCATGAAATAATAATCTGCATCTGCAGCCTCGTTTACAAAGTACTTCCACGTACATTTTATTCTTTACAATAACCGTGTAGTTTGAGATTTTTTTTTAACCTGTTTTTTAAAGATCAAGATAATGAGAGTCAGAAAGATTTAAGTAATCTGCTCAAGTGACTCAACTAGTAAAGATTGGAACTAGTATTCAATTCTAGATTTTTCACTTTGAAATTTGTGGCCTTACTAATTATTATACAGGCTGATTATCATCTCTTTTAGAGAAAATCCTTCATCATTTGGTGTCATTTGTTCAGCCCAAACTTCTGTCCAAATGATACTCTGCCAATCAGTGGTAAAATGGCCTCGCTAGTGATTGATACCTATGCTGTCTGCACTGACTCTCCCTCTCTACTCCAAGGCTCCTGAATCTTCCTTTTCCCTCGCTCCCATCTCAGCCTTTAATCAGCCTTTCTGGGACACAATCTAGTATCAATGTCTAGATTCAGACCCCAGAGCTGCAGGTAAGGAGTGCTCGAGTCCCCCCTTCCCGCCCAGAAGAAAGCACGCCTGTCCCCCCGTGAACATCAGGGGTGGGAGTCAGACAAGACTGAAGGGTGTAGAATTTATGATGAATTCATAAGAACTCAGAATAAAGAGAATTCTGGACTTCAGAGTTTCCGACATGACTTCACGCTCATTTGACGAATTACACATAGCAACCCTATAGGACACAGTAGAACTTCCCCATAGGGTTTCCAAGGAACGGCTGGTGGATTCAAACTGCTGACCTTTTGGATAGCAGCTGAGCTCTTAACCACTGCACCACCAGGGCTGCAATAAGGAATTGTCCCTGTGCTTGTTCAAGTTTCAAGTAGCAACAACCAAAAAAGAAGACTTTCTGTTTATTGAACAAACAAGGTGACCACAAGAGCAGAGACATTTTGCTAAAATGTAAATTCCATGAGGGGAAAAAATTTTATTTATTTTTTTTCACTTCTACATCCCAGCAGCCAAAACACTGTCTGGCATATAGCAAGTACTCAATCCACATTTGTTAGAGAAAATCATGAAGAACAATTCACCTACCTTGTACATAATCAGTGCCCGATTGAACTATAGCCATTCCATAAGAAATTGACAGCTCGCATAGCAACAGTGATGCATGCTTCACAGAAAGCCCTGGTGGCGAAGTGGCTAAGAGCTTGGCTGCTAACCAAAAGGTCAGCAGTTCAAATCCACCAGCCACTCCACCAGCTGCTCCTTGGAAACTTTATGAGGAGATCCTACTCTGTCCTATAGGGTTGCTTATTCTGACTTGACGGTGAAGGATTTGGTTTTGGTCCACATAAACAATTTTTGTTTCTTTAATCCTCCTAAGAACTATGATGTAAAGACAGTATTATCATCTCGATTTTATAAATTACATAAATGAGATGCAGATTTCACACTACTGGGAAGTAAAGAGAAACACCAATATATACGCGGGGAAAAGATGCATAAGTAATGAACAGATAGCATAAAAATGCATATAGCTATACGTATGTGAATGCACCATCATTCACATTATACTAGTGAGTTTCATTTTTGTCCTGTCTTATTGCCCTAGCATTCAGAAGCAATAGGAATTCTACTGGTTTAAAGCCAAGCCCCATAACCAGCCGTAGCCTCTTGAGCTTTCTGCCCTATGTTGAAAGACATTTACTCTTTCACAGCCTGATTCCCCACCTTTTCACCCTGGCTTGCGTCTTCCTCAAGCGAAGAGATCCCTTTGAAGTCAGTAGCGTCCTCCGTGCGCCTGTGTAACTCTCATCACTGTTAAGGAGGGTTGCACAGATGGCTAGGCAGAGGCACAGACCCACTGGCCCTGGGTCATCCAGCAAGTCAAGTGTGGAATCAGGGAAGTCACCTAAGAGTCCTCCTCCTTCTCAGGTCTTTTAACCAATTCCCTTCAGTTTAGAGAGCCCAACCTTTCATGCCCACACGTAAGCAGAAAACGGGCTTGAAAAAAATGAAAATTACAGAAAAATTGCCACTGTGAGAATATCTGTGGATAAGCCCGTACCTTCAGTGCACACCCTTGTAGTCAGTGAAAGGGGAGGTGAAGCAGAATGGTGTTCTAACACAGTCATGCATTTAAATGTCAAAAAAGCAACACTAATACTATTACTGCTGTGAAAAATAAAATCTACCAAAAGATGTGTGTATTAACATACAGACTTGTGTACAGCCTCAAAACAAGTTCTAAGAGCCGAAAATTATGTGGCAGATTTAGCTACTTTCTCTCTGTTTTTTTTTTTTTTTTTTGCTGCTCCATTTCGTTTAAGCATTTGTGTTCCTCAGAGTTTATGAAACTCATTAATGGCTGTTGATTGCCATTCAGAGAACTGGCCTATATTACTTCAGACATGTATACAGGAAAGTTATGTTCCTGGGCAGCAAATCAATCTTATCGCGTAGTAGACTAAAGACAATCACAAGGACAGTTACGATGTCATAAAAATTAATTTACATTTCTCCTCCTTAATTCAAAATAATTATCAAAAAAAAAAAAAAAAGGAAGAAACTCTGATTCAATAGGAAAATTTCTTGAAAATTAGAAAGGAAAAATATCACCTTAAAAGCAATACATTGAAAGACGCAGGTTAAAGAACTAGAAGTAACTGAGCACATCACAACTTATGTTAACAGTTCCTACTAAACTAATAATGACTGGAGTGCAAATTAGCCTTTGTGTCTCACCACTGTTTTGCAAGTAGAATTTGTAGTTATAACACAGAGACTTTTTTTTTTTTAAAGGAACATTTACTTAACCTACCTGTATGCCTTGAAATATGTATTTAGCACAGCTGTTCTTTTGTGTTTAAACTCATCACAAAACGCAGCTTTAACGTAACCTACCATTGATCTGCAGTAACTGGAAACAAAATCTCTCCTTAATTAGTATCATCCAATCACTTTTTTACATTTCTGTAGAACACATACTGTGAACTGTTTAATGGACTATTTAGAAAAGTGGCAGAGAGCGCAAGCGCAAGCGCGCGCGCACACAGTGAAAGGAAAAACTAGCAGTGTCGAAGAAAAATATGCTGTGAAATAATGGAGGGAGATAAAAAGATGTTTCGTTAAGATGAGCTTCCTTGACATTTTACTGTAGAAATGAACGGTGCCCCAATTACTGCCAACAATGGAGACGGAGATAGAGAGATTCATTACCTTCAACCCCCTTAACTGTCTACCAGTGAATTCGCTTATCTGCTCCTTTTTCCACAGAACCTGCAGGGAGGGGGGAGGAATAAACAAAGAACTGAGTGGAGTAAATGTGTCACAAATTACCACAAACACACTGTGACTCAATGCACTTCTCATTTCTCTCCTCATTAACTGTCTTGCTCAAAATGAGCGACTGGGTCCAAACATAATCAAGTCCCACAGATAACAATTGACTTGACTGCTGGGGCCGTCATCACTTCCTAGCTACTGGGAAATAAATTCAGAAATAAAATGAGTTAAAATAAAATTCACTCCGCTCTCTTTTCTGTGCTGAGATAATTTGAAGCCCATCAAGGCCCACAGAAACAATCCATCTTTCTGTGGAAAAGAAGGTCTCTCCGCCACCACCAGTAAGGCATGTCTTTAGGGTTATCAAGAGTAAGTATAATTACACAGTGAAAAGGCTATCAAAGTGTCTTGGGCACTGTTATTTTTTTTCCTAAGGTCTTCATCCAGAGAGCTACCTGAACAACAATAAAACAAAAATAATGCTATGGGAAGCCTGGGAGCCAAGAGGAGGAAAGGAAAGAAATAAATAATAACCCCTCAGATTGGTGCGGCTGACCTTTAATTTCAAGAGCACATTATAATTTGAAAGCAGTCGTAAGATTCTTTTTTGTTGTTGCTGCTGTTGTATCTTATTTTAAAATGAGAAGGATTGCTTTCAAGAATTTTAGGATTTTTGTGTGTGTGCTCTGGTGGGCCTAGCTTTATCAAAGCATGGATTTCTCAGCAAAGCTTCTGAAGGACTTCCTGCTTAAGGGGTTGTTATGCTAACCAGGATACTTGATTTCACTCTAAACCAGAATGAACTGCTTGTAATTCAGTCACGCAAGGTAGTTGGGGGTTTGCCTGTTAGAGAAACATGCTTGAAAGCTTTCTCTTTTATGGGCAGTGGAAATGTCAAGGAGTCAAGAAATATAGTTCAGATTAAGATTAAACTAGATTTACTGGGCAGGGACAATAAATGACTCTGATTCCCCTCTCTTACATCTGCAATTTCAGTTTACCTCCATTTACTTCATGCTGCTGTGGCTGAAATTGGTTATTAAGCTCCACCCTCTGTGGCCCTTCTCTGGCACACAGAAGCTGAATTGTGCCTCTTCCTCCCTCCGCGCCATAGGGCCAAGGCAACCTGCTCTTCTGGGTCCACTTCCTTTCTTCTCTGCCCTTGGATCTGTCTCATCTTATTCTGAACCGTTACCTACTTGGTTTCCTGAGAACTTCTTCCTGCTATCCTCATAGCCATTGTTGTTATTCTTTCTCTGAGCTAGATTAGGGTGAGTACAGATAAGGTGTGTCTCTTATCATTCTGATGGTTCATACATTGAACTGTGTCATTAATCTAGGAGGTGGCTGACAATTTTACAGGTGAAACCAAGTGGCTATTATGTCAATGACTGACACCTCTTGAGCAAAATCAACGCACTTTAGAGTGTATGGTAAGAGTTTAGCCCCTAAAATACGTGAGCATCTAACTGATTGTTTTCTTATATATATTTTGTTTGTTTCTCTTGTTTTGGTGAAGGAGCACTATGTGGCATGGGAGCTGAAGAATAAGAACAAAATGAGAACAATTCCAATTTCAATAGTGGAATGCTTTTCAAACGTGGTGAGCATCAGATACATCTGGAGAGCTAATGAAGAACATAGAGGCCAGAAGCGTGGAAGTAAGAGAAAATCAAAACCAAACCAATTGCCTCACTAGGACTTTCTTCCAAGATGCCTCTGGGTGGGTTTGAACTGCCAGCCTTTTGGTTAGTAGTCGAGCCTCTTACCTGTTTGCACCACTGAGGGACGCTGGAAGTAGGAGAGGGCTGGGCAATGTCCCACTTGACCCTGACATCCTCCAAAGTTTGAAAATCACCACAATGCTAAATTAATGCTTGTGAATGCAATGGGAACAACAATGAATTAGTCCAGTGTCACGGATTGAATTATGTCCCCCCAAAATATGTAGCAACTTGGTTAGGCCATGATTTCCAGTATTGTGTGGTTGTCCTCCATTTTGTGATTGACGTAATTTTTCTGTGTTATAAATCCTAATCTCTGCCTGTGGTTAATGAGGCAAGATTAGATTATGTTAAAAAGGATTAGGGTGGAATGTAACACCCTTACCCAGGTCACATCGCTAATCCAATGTAAAGGGAGTTTCCCTGGGGTATGGCCTGCACCAACTTTTATCTCTCAAGAGATAAAAAGAAAAGGAAGCAAGCAGAGAGGGGAGGACATCATGTTACCAAGGAAGCAGTGCTGGGAATAGAGCACATCCTTTGGACCCAGGGTTCCTTGCGCTGAGAAGCTCCTAGTCCAGGGGAGGATTGATGACAAGGACTTTCCTCCAGAGCTGACAGACCTCCCCTGGAGGTGATGCCCTGAATTTGGACTTGTAGCCTCCTAGACTGTGAGAGAATAAACTTCTCTTTGTTGAAGCATCTGCTGTGGTATTTCTGTTATGGCAGCACTTGATGACTAAGGCATCCAGTAAGCATATTTGATTTGTTTTTCACATTTCTACCTTTGAAACTAAAGCATATATAATGCTACATGAAATTCTAATTACTGGAAATTAGATTGATTCTGGATAATGCTATTATACTTTCCAGGAGTATATCTCAATTTGATGTGATTGATGATGTGGCATGTTGAATATCATATTCCCAAAAGTATCTTGGCATTAAAATCCTTTTTTTACAAGTCGAGGGTTAAGTCGACTTATTGAACCTCAGTATCATCAAATACTATGGGCCTATGGAAGAAGGCCTGGTGGCGTGAACGTTAAGTTCAGGCTACTAACTAAAAGGTTGGCAGTTTGAACCCACCCAGTGACTCTGTAGAAGAAAGCCTGGTAATCTGCTTCTGTAAAGATTACAGCGTAGAAAACCCTATGGGGCAGTTCTACTCTGTCACATGGGGTCATTGTGAGTTGAAATCCACTTGACAGCACTTAACAACAACATGGGCTTATGGAGGTTTTTATAGAGACCTTATAAGATCAGTCCAATTCTTGCTTTGGGAAACATAAAGTTTGGATCAGTATTTAATAGATATAAATAGATATTAAATTAGAAATCTATGTATAGGTAAATATGTTTGCCCAAATTAAACCAGTTTGCTTCCTGCTCGCAAGAATTCTCAGGGATTGCAGAAGGTTAATGTGCTCAGCTGCTATCCAAAAGTTTGGAGGTTTGAGTCCACCCAGAGACAACGCAGAAGAAAGACTTGGCAATCTACTTCCAAAAAAAATAAGCCACTGAAAACCGTACGGAGCACAGTTCTACTCTAACACACATGGGGTCTCCATGAGTCAGAGTCAACTTGACAACAATAACAAGTGGTAGTGTTTCTCATGGGCTGAGTAAATGCAAGATGGAGGAGCACTTCCCAAATTTATTTCATCATTAAAAAAAAACAAAAACAACAACCAAAAAAAGCCCACTGCCATCGAGTCGATTCTGACTCATAGCAACCCTATAGGACAGAGTAGAACTGTCTCATAGGGTTTCCAAGGTTTCCCTAAGTCTTTACGGAAGTAGACTGTCACATCTTTCTCTCTTGGAGTTGCTGGTGGGTTTGAACCACTGACCTTTTGGTTAGCAGCTCAGTGCTTAACCACTGCAACATCTGGGCTCCCTATTTCATTATAGAAAACTTTACTCAAGGAACATTTTATTGAATGAGGCTTCTCTTAGGAACCTACGGGAGACGTGAATCTAAACACTAACAATACAAATAACGCATGATGAAAAATGACTTTATTTAAAAGGAGACAAGTTTTTGTTTTTATTTATAATCTCAGTCCTTAAACAAAGAAGTCTCGGTAACTGAAGAAAGAAAGGACAGCCTTTACAAATGGCATTAAGAATGTAACAGGATAAACTTTTATTTAAATCGTATAGTATTCATCATCTCAAAACTTAAGAACATTTCTCATGGTGACCACTGTTGATATTGTACCAGATTTCATTTTTTTTTTAAAAAACTACTATTGGACTAGTCTGTAAAATAAAATTAGAAAAAGAAAAGTTGGTGGTGGAAATGGGTGAAATTTTTTGCTCATAGGAATCATGGGAATCTTACTTACCAATTATTAGATTCTGAACATAATACAGTCCAAACTCAATAATCTGGTACATGTACTGGGTCCAGTATATTTCAAGCTGCTATCAAGTGGCTGAGTTTAATTATTCTTCTTTTATTTCAGTATATGTTCGGCATCTAGAAATACAAACAATATAGCAAGAGCAGGAAAGACAAGCTCAAGAAGTTGGATTTGAAAAGTTGGCAGAGGAGTAAGGATTTGACAAGACCCTTAGCATTGGTCATGGGAGACCTTAGCTACATGTAGAATCTAATAAAAGACAGTGGTATTTGCTGAGTAGATTGCACTTTAAAAAAATTTCTTCCTTATATTTTCAGTAGTAGAATACCCTTAAACATCTACCATATTAAGTTAAAATAAGATTCCAGTAGCTTTATATGACAATTTGTTAATCCCTATTTCACTTCTGGAAACCCTGGTGGCATAGTGGTTAAGAGCTACAGCTGCTAACCAAAAGACCAGCAGTTTGAATCCACCAGGTGCTCCTTGGAAACTCTATGGGGCAGTTCTACTCTGTCCTATAGAGTTCTGTGTGTCAGAATCGACTCCACGGCAATGAGTTTTATGTTTTTTATTTCACTTCTATTTTCCAACAGCTCAATATGCACCTGTCCAAATCATTTAAAATATACCCATTTTACAGAAAACAAAACTCTGGGCTAAAGGAGAAAGTGTGAATGTTTGTCAGGACACTTCTAGCCAGCACGTTTGAAATCATGCTGCTCTTGTCCAGCTCTTCCTCTGCTACCACTGGTACTTCTTGCCTTTTGCTTTCTCATCATCTTCTCTGGTTGATGGAAGATACCATGTATTGACCAAAAATATGTTTCAGCTGGAAAAAAGCCCATGGACTCAAGAGGGATCATCAAGTATAGAGACCAACAAAATGATTTGTGGCAACCTTCCAAAATTCCACCAAAATGCTGGGCTACTTTAATTTATACCACATAAAGGTACTTTGAATAAACTTAACTCAGGACAATGTAGTCAGATAGTTCTATTTTCTATAATAAAGTGAATTTCGTAGTAGTTCTCTTGACATTAGATGCTACAGGTGAAAAAAAAAAATGATTACACTCAATCTTACTACATTTCCATGCAAGCAATACATAGAAATTTTGAACAACTCTGAAATGTAGTGGCACATTGTTGTAAATCCAGTGAGTTAAGCCATGCTGGTTTTCTTTATACTTAATTTCTAATTAATCTCAGAAAACACTCACTACTTTTGTCTTTTCCATAGGCAGCCTGGAACCCTTGGGTATGAAACAACATAAATATTTTTAGTTTCATGCAGTAGAAACCAGAACTTCTAATTTATTTGAACAGTCCAGTGCCTTTTCCTTATTTCTTTCTCTGTTAGATACTATAACATTCCTTTCACCACTTACTTTTAGATTTTCTAAAGCAAAAGAGAACTGACAAGACAGAGATGATGCAAGTAGATTTGATATGGAGACAAAGTTGAACTCTCTGTGAGAGAAGTACTTCTCTACATCTTAGAATTATCACAGTCTGATGCCATTTTGAGCGTGACATTGCTCTGCCATCTGTATCCACCAGGATCACTTGTTCTAATTCATCACAGAGCTCCTATAATGTTGACTCACAGTGATATATGTATACAGAAAAATGAACACTTTTAAGAGCCAAAAACACTACCTGTAGTTAGTATATCTTTGTTTTTTCCAGGAAAAAAGTACATATTTCACAGATTCACTCTTCCTGCCAAGATATAAGGGAGCAAAGGTGAGTTTAGTATGACAATGAGCCCCATGTTGGAAACAAGAAAAAGAGTGTGTGAAATAAATGAGTGGTCAAATGAGTAGTCACTTATCAGGAGAGAGAGCTGAGCTGTAATGTAAATATGTAATTTAAAAAGATTAATGTTATATTCTGTTGACAACAACAGACATATTAGACCTTCTATTCATCATATGGAATATGTCGAAGGAAGTGTCACACTATTCTATGAAGATTATTTAAAATTCCCTTAAATTTTACTGTGAGATTTATTATGCATGCAAAATACTTGTATCTGAATCCTTTTAAGAATAATAGTAAAATTAATACTCTACTACCAACAACAAAAATTAAGAAATAAGGCATTAGCAGTTCTTAGAGGCTCCCTTTCTGCCCCTCATGAAAAGTAGCTCCATCTTCCTCAAAGAGATATCTACAATATTACCCTGATTTTGTGTTAATTTTTTATTCGCTTCCCATTCTCGTTATATTTCTATACGTGTGTCCCCAAACACTATTGTATTTTTTCACCCGTTTTTGAACTTTCTGTAAATTGAGCCATATTATGTTTTATGCCTTTTTCTCAGTGTTATGCTTTTGAGATTCATTCATGTTCATGCATGGACAGTAGTTCATTGATTTTTACTGCTGCATTTCATTTTGTGTATATGGTACCATTTTATTGCCCATTGTTACTGTTTAAGGCTATTTGGCTTGGTATTTACTATTATAATCAGTGTTGCAATGGACATTCTTTTAAGTCTCTTCATGCACTTGTGCAACCATTTCTTTAGGCTGTATACCTAAGACTGGAATTTCTGGATTGAAAGGTACGTACATGTTCAATTTTAAATGGTGATACAAAATGTTTTTCCACAAAGTTGTACTAATTCTCCCTCCTACCAGCAGCGGAAGAGTTTCTTGATGTTCCACTTCCTAGACAATTTGTGATATTAACTGATTTTTTTTAAAGATATGTTTTCCAATTGAATGAGTGGGAAAAGATATCTCATTGTAGTTTAAGTTTGCATTTCCATGACTCCAAATGAGATTGCACATCTTTTGTTATGTTTATTAGCTTTTCAGGGCCCTGGTGGCACAAGGGTTAAGAGTTCAGGCTGCTAACCAAAAGGCTGGCAATTTGAATCCACCAGCTGCTCCTTGGAAACCCTATGGGGCAGTTCTGCCCTGTCCTATAGAGGTGCTATGAGCCAGAATCTACTCGAGGGCAACAGGTTCGGTTTTCGCTTTGGTATGAGCTTTTCATCTGTCTTCTTCTGTAAAATGTCTTTTAATGACACTTGTCTATTTTTTTTAATTGACTTATTTTCTTTATCTATTTGATAATTTTAGAGGTTCTTTATTTATTCTCAATACTAATCCCTTGTCAATTATATATGTTAGAAATACCATCCCCCAGTTCATGGCTTGTCTTTTCAATCTTGTTATAGCCTTTTTATAAACAGAAGTTCTCAATATTAAAGTATTTAAATTTATCAATTTTTTATAAAGTTTCTACTTTTTATGACATAAATTCTTTATCATGAGATTGTAAAGATTCTCTTGCATTTGTAAAGTTTTTGTATTTGACTTTTGCATTTAAGGCTTTAATCAGCATGGAATTGATTTTGACATATGATTTGAGGTAGGAATCCAATTTCATTTTTTCCCATTTGCCACAGTGCTTATTATTGAATAATTCATCCTTCTCCACTAATTTGTTATAGGCACTTGTTATAAATCAAGTTTCTCTATATAAATGTATTTTTACTGTGCCCTTTATTATTTTCCATTAATCATTTTTGTACTCTGATAATGTTGGGGCCCTGGTGGTGCAGTGGTTAAGCATTTGGCTGCTAACCAAAAAGTCGGCCGTTTGAATCCACCAGCCACTCCTCGGAAACCCTGTGGGGCAGTTCTACTCTGTCCCATAGGGTCACTATGAGTCAAAATCGACGGCAATGGGTTTATGCCAATATTACGCTTTCTTATTTGATACAATAGTCTTACAATAGTTTCACTTTGTTCTTTGAGTGGGTCCTTGTTATTTTTTTGGTACTTTTCATTTCCATAAGCATTTTAAAATCAGCTTGTTGGGTTTTATGCAAAGCCCCGTTATGACTTTTTTTTATACTTACAATGTGTTTACATACAAATTTAGGGAAGGTTAAAGTCTTTTTAATAGTGTTTTTCCATATTATCATATTTTGCTTGATTAAGTAGTCTTTAATGTCTTCTAAAAAGGTTTTGGATTTTCTTCAAAATGAGCTTTTGCTTCTTTGGTTAGATTGATTCTTAGCTATCTTATTGTTGTGATGGTAAATAATATTTTTAAATTACATTTTTGTCTTAGTCACCTAGTGCTGCTCCAACAGAAATACCACAGGCACAGGTGAATGGCTTTCACAAAGAGAAATTTATTTTCTCACAGTCTAATAAGCTAGAAGTCCAAATTCAGGGCGTTAGCTCCACGGGAAGGCTTTCTCTGTTGGCCTTCTCATCAATGTTCCCCCAGACTAGGAGCTTCTCCGTGCAGGGATCCCAGGTCCAAAGGACATGCTCTGCTCCTGGCACTACTTTCTTGGTGGTATGAGGTCCCCCAACTCTCTGCTTGCTTCCCTTTCCTTTTATCTCTTGAGAGACAAAAGGTGGTGCAGGCCAGACCCCAGGGAGACTCCCTTTACATTGGATGTGACCTGGGTAAAGGTGGTGTTACAATCCCACCCTACCCTTTAACATAAAATTACAGTCACAGAATGGAGGTCAGCCACACAATTCTGGGAATCATGGCCCAGCCAAATTGTTACACACATTTTCTGGGGGACATAATTCAAACCATGACACATTTTATAAATAATCATGGTAAGTAAGGAAATTCAATGTCTTTTGCATAGTTGTATACAGAACCTTGCTGAACATTTTATTAATATTAATGCTTAATCTTATATTATCTTGGATTTTCAGTATAGACCATTATTTTCTAATCCAAACTCAAAAGCTTTATTTTTTAACAGGACATTTAGTCCATTGATACTTCTTGTGGTCACTGTTTACTTTGGATTTATTTTTAACTTCTTATTTATTATATGTGTCCTATTTACTAATAGAATGTGTGTACCTATTAGGTACAACTGCTCAAGTCTTGGAAAAAGATTGGACACTGTCCCTCTTTGTTGCTGTTCCACACGATTTTCCTGTGCGCTTGCTTTTTATGATGGCAGCCACTAAAAACCCAGCTTCACAAAGACCTAAATTCATTGAAATAAATGTAGCATCATCTGATATTGAAACGGCTATGAAGCTAATTATTTTCTCACAGTCTGACAATTGTTGAGTATGGCTGTATTTCCTTTGAAAATTGAAACCATCCTGTGATGTTCCTTTGACTTCTGTATGACACCTGAGGCACCTCCCAGCACACTTGGGGTGTTTTACTGACATTTGTTTTTCTGGAGGGTCTTGCTCACAGTGTTTTATTTTCTTGCTGTTTATTATTTTTAAATGTGAACCACTCTTGTTTTCTTGGAGGGATCTAGGTGTAGATTCTTGGAGGCCCTAGAGAGGATCTGTTTTTGTTTCTACTAGCTGTCTGTAGGAAACCCTGGTGGCACAGTGGTTAAGAACTATGGCTAACCAGAAGGTCTGCACTTCGAATCCACCGGGTGCTCTTTGGAAACCCTATGGGGCAGTTCTACTTTGTCCTATAGGGTCGCTGTGAGTCGGAATTGACTTGACAGCAATGAGTTAGTTGTCTGTAGATGCTTTTAACTTGGTTTTACTTTAAATTTTAGATCATATACATATTATAAATTCAGAACAAATTCCCATGTGAGGGCCCTCTTATAGTTATAGATTTACAGAAGAAAACAAATTTCCCGTTCTTGTAAGTAAGACTTTTGGAAGGCTTATCGTCTACCTCTGGAACTTGTGTAACTCTCCGTGTAGAAGCTCAAGATTTCATGCTCCAGTAGACGTCCTCAGGATGTGAGCTGTATTGCCTAGCTCCTAGGTTTCCTGATTTCACTTTATTCATTTTTTTTTTAAAGCAAAAAGTAAGTTTTATTCGGCACATATTCAAAAACGCAAAGGTTGGAAATGGACAGACAAGCTGCCAGAGCTAAAGTCTGCCCGAATCCAAGGAAAGATCACAGAACAGACAACAGTGTGAAAACGGACAAGCATGCTGCTGGAGTCCAAGGAATGTTACAGAGCCATCAGTATATATTAACATTACTAATGGGCAAAACCATTGAAAGCTTCACCTTTTCAGTTTGGCTGGAAAATGTGATCCTACATTTTGAATTGTCTTTCTTAACAGTCATTGGTACAGGTTTCAGTAATGACAGTCAGGAGGGTCTTTTTTGTGAAATGAAAATTCTGTAATATCATGCCAGTTTGGCAATGCATTTAAAGAACTGTTTTATTTTTAGTTTTGCTCTCTGGTGTTTTAATAGAGAGGGTCATGCAGGGTATCTAATTTGACACAGTTCTAGAAATAAAAGACACCCCAGTCTTAGTCTGGGTTCCCTAGAGGAAAAAAACCAGTGAAACATATATAGGTATATATAGAGAGAGAGCAATTTACTTCAAGGAAATGGCTCATGCAGTTGTGAAGTTTGGCAAGTCCCAAATCCATAGGTTAGACAACAGGCTGACAACTCTGCTGGCTCACATGGTTGCAGGGGCTGATGAACCCAAAACCTGTAGGTCAGGTGACAGGCTGGAGACCTATGCTGGTTTACGTCCCAAGAACTGAAGGTCAAATGCCGAGAAGATTACAGGGTCAAGAGAGAGAAAGAGAGAACTTCACCAGAACATCCATTTATGTAGTGGATCCAGGCCACACCGCCAAGGAAACTCCCCTTCCAACTGATTGGCTGCTCACATCAGATCACAAAATGGAGGATGATTACATAGTGTCTGGCAAACCACTGAGAATATTAACCTAGCCATGTTGACACGTAGCATTAATCATCACACCCCCCATTCACTCTTCGGATCATTATAACTTGCATTCTGTTTCCACCACTCTGTAAACTGATTTTAATAAGCTTACCAAAAAGTTTTTTTTTTTTTGGTTGTTGTTATTATGGCCAATGAACCCCATTATATACTCTTTGATATATATACTTCTCTGATGCCACCATATCCTGGGCATGTTCTTATCCCTCTGGTCAGCACATCAGTCTTCTCCAAACCTCTCATTTACATGTCACCCTTTTCAGCATTTTGTCTGAGGAGCATTTTTCTTCTCATTCAACATCCAGATAGAGTGAGAAGGTAACTACCTGCTCCTGTGACTTCAGTTATCATCCAAGTGATAACACCTCCCAAAATCTATACCTTCAGAAATCTAAGCGTATAACTGCCCCTGTACGTGACCTCCCCTACAAAACTTGCTCTTTTCCTGGGACTTACTGGAAGGCATGATTTAGGAGTAATGAAAGAGATATTAGGCATACCACCCATTTTTTACTATGGTCTTGGAAGAGGGCTTTGTAATTTGAGATAGGAAAGGTGGGCAATTATATCACATGGACCTGATAATGGTTTTCTATGGAAGACTATCCTTGTGGATTCAATATAAAGATTACATTCCAATTTCTACAAATTATAGGAAATTGCAACTTGGAAAAGCTGAGACATTTCCAAAGGGTGACTATGGATAGTGGCTTCATCAGGCTTGATAGCTTCCCCATCCCTGAAATTTTGAAGTTTTACTTTTTAAAAATATAAATTTATTTTTTTCTCAAATATTTTGATATTATTTTTCAAACATAGAATCAAAAAGTTATATATTCATCAACTACACACCAAGCATGAAGTTTTGATCAAAGAGAGTAATTTTTATATCATATTCACTAAAATCAGTGAGTATATTTGGAGTAGCTAGCAGGCTAGTTCCCGTGGTAGAGATGGAGGATGGAGAGCCTACAGAGAGCATCTAATATGGTTCTTCACATACAAAGAACATTCTAAATGAAATCTTGACATATTTATGTGGTTTTATAAGGACTTTTGCGTCTATAAAATCACCTTGGTGGTTAGCTGCATAAACCACACTTTGTTTTCCTACCTGATTCAGGTTGGACCAGGGAATGGTCCCATGATGGGTTTTGCTGGTATAATCTGCTTTGTTTAATTTTTTCCTATATAAAGGAAGAAAGCAAGAATAACTCTCTCTCTATGAGTGGAGCTATTGAGAAACGCCCCAGGCATTGAACCATAAAGAAGTTCCACAGGAGGTTTGTGAGAGGCTTAGAAAGAAAAGTGGTAATAAGATGGGGGAAGATCCCAGCAAAGACATGAGAGGGAGCCACTTTCCTGGCCTGCTTTCTGTTCTGTCTTCAACATCCGTCCTCATATGTCTATTTGGTTAATCCATGAAAAGGGCACCTCACCTATCAGATGATTTTTAAGGATGTGACATTATTGAAATGATGTCAGTAGAGATTTATTTGAAATTATAATGCTATTCAGAACATATAGAGTATGTCAAATACAAGCTTGTCCAAAATGTATAAAATGGACTTAGAATCTTTTTTTGCTACAGAAGCTTAGAGCTTTCATGAAGTCATGAATATTTAGTTTCAATGTGGGAAACTCACACCATTACATGGAAAATAGATTCCTCTTAAGGGACCCTCGTCCAAGTATTCAAAGAGCTTTCAGGATTTGGAGGTGAAAGAGATACAGTGTGTCTTGCCGTTGACACAGCAAACCCTCGCCTGGTTATCTTTCTCTTTCAATCCTCTACACCAAGAGGCAAGCTGGCTGTCAGGCAGTGACACTAGCAGGCAGCTTTCGCAGAAAAGTGTTAGGAAGTCTCATGACAACATCAGCCAATGACGTATTCTTAGGGTTCCGTTTTCCCTTCTGACTTTTTTTTTTTAAAGCAATAGAGAAAAATTCTTTGGTGCAATCAAAGGTGATCTCATTCTTATCTTTGTGTGACGTGTTTCATTCAAGAATGATGGCTAGAAACAATAAAGTCTACTGTCAAGCACTGGACTGGGAGTCAGGAAATTTTGTTTATTTTATTTTTTGTCACTGAACTCACGTGCTAAATAAATTAAAGCAAATCACTTGATCTCTCTGTGTTTGAGCTTCCACAGTGAGCTCGTGAGGGGGAGCAGTATTCATTTTACTCTCACCATTGGGAAGTTGAGAAGTGTACACAAGATATTAATGTGCATTTATGTGAGCACACACGGGTATAAATTAGTGTGTGTGTATGTGTAATTGTGTATTTTTGTGGGAAGCAGGGAAGATAGAATGATACCCGAACCTTATGTTAGTATGGGATGATTTAAATTATCATTATTTTTATTGTTCTATATGGTAAACTATAGGAAGCATACAGAAAACATAGAACACACACTCCATTTTATATGGACTGTAACTTTTCTGAATTTAGCCTAAGTTTTGAAGCCTCGCTTATTTTAGAACATTCATGTTTGAGTGTTTCAAAACAACTGGATAATAAGATGTTTTAAATTGATATTACAATTAGTTGATAATTTAAGAGCATTTAAATTTTTATAATTTATGCTACTATGTTTTTAATTCTGGAACTTTATGATGGGATCGTACTTTAATGTCCAGGTTCACTGCTGTTATTTTACATATAAGAACACGGAGGCATCATGAGATTGTGTGATTTGGGAGTGGTGTCAGAGCTGGGACTGCGAAAAAACACACTGAGTGACAATGTTTTCAGGAAAACCTGTCATCAAAACCAATCTTCAGTCTGTTTCCCTACATAAAAATTATCTACTTTATCTTTATTGGATATGGCCCAAAGCTAGCACTTTATTTTTTTTATTTTTTTATTTTTTTAATATTTTATTGTACTTCAGGTGAAGGCTTACAGAACAGATAGTTTCTCATGTAACAGTAACACACATGCTGTTTTATGACATTGGTTAACAACCCCACAACATTTTAACCCTCTAAATTCTCAACTTTTTTTTTTTTTTTGTGAAAATACACATAGCCAAAGATACACCATTTCAAAAATTTTTTTACATACACATTTAAGTGACATTGACTACGCTCTTCTAATTGTGCTGTTATTCTCACTTAAGATGAAGGCTTACAGGACAAAATAGTCTCCCATTTAACAGTTACTACAAATGTTGCCCTATGACAATGGTTAACAATCTCACAACACATCAACAATATCCTTACTCTACTTTGTGTTCCCTATCATCAGCTTCCTACTCCCCTTCTGCCTTCTGGGCCTTGTCACTGGACTCCTGTACCTCGTTACTCTCATGGTTTTACTGGGCTGTCCACTCGCAGGCTGATCAGTGAACCTCGAAGGTAACTTTACCACTGAGCTAAAAGGGTGTCTGGGGGCCATACTCTCGGGGTTTCTCCAGTCTCCTTTAGGCCAGTAAATCTGGTCTTTTTTTTTTTTTTTTTTTTGTGAGTTAGAATTATGCTCTACATCCTTCTCCAGCTCTGTCCAGAACCCTCTGTTGTGATCCTGGTCAGAGCAGTCAGCGGTGGTAGCCGGGCACCATCTACAAAGCTAGCACTTTAGTACTTTAAGTTTTTTAAGTCTCTCCTCAGCTTTTCATTTTCCGGTTTAAGCATTCTTGCTTATTTAGATTGAGGTTTTATACGTGTCTGCTTTTTCATTTTTTTTCTCATATTCCTCAGTACAATTACCATATTCTTACCCAAATAACACATACCTTCCACGTTTGCCAACCGTGCACTCCTCCCAAAAGGTATTTTCATAAGTGCCCTTAAGCCAATTTTTTTTACACATTGCTGTAAAAAAAATTAGCATAGAGCACTTACAAAAATACCTCACAAAGGAGAGAGCAGTTGGCAAACAAATGTAAAAAGTGCATGTTATTTGCAGAAAAATAGGGTAGTAGTTGTCTAGTCTGGGCTACTTAGAATTGACTTTTTAATATTAAAATAAAAATTGAATTTAGAAGTGAATTTCCGTCTAAAATAAAAGAAGTTACTGAACAAGGCAAAGAGTGACAACTACTCTGAGGATCCAAATAGTTGTAGGGATCCTGTTACCCAGAGTAGAATGCATCAGAAGACAAGAGCATAGATCCTGGAAGAAAATTCATAACCTATATTTTGGGAGTAACCATAGAAGTCATCATCAGGTCCTGGTTCCTCAGGCACATCATAAGTTTAAATTAGGACTTGATATATTTTTTAAAATTATGAATATTAATAATAATATAGGAATTCCAAGCATGCCTTTGTTACTTCCTTCTACAAAGAGTGAAATATGACAGATATCCACCTACTGTGAAGAGCTAATAATTAAAAAAAAAATGATAACCTGGGAAGGAATATCTGTCATATATTAAACTGGAGTGACTCTGCATGACAGGGGTGTCAGACTCTCTGTATTCCTGACTTATCCTCTGATAGTCTGGAGAGAATGGCATGGTTTATGTGTATGGTGCAAGGCAAGGCCAAATTATTTTTTATTTAATCCATCACGATACATGTAAAAGGTGAGGTGGTAGCTGTGGTTAGGCATACTAAGCCTGATGATACGTTAAGAATTAAAACACAATAATATAAAATTGTGGCAGCAATTCTCTTACAGTCAAGGTAGACATCTGAGTGCTGGTAAAGCTTCCTCCCAGCCATAGTTCTGTGCTTCTTTGATTTGACAGGCTTCATAGCTGCATCCACCACTTGTCTACCATTTTGTCATACTGTGGTGGCATGTGTGTTGCTGTGATGCTGGAAACTATGCCACTGGAATTTCAAATATCAACAGGGTCACACATGGTAGACGGGTCTCAGCAGAGCTTCCAAACTAAGACCGACTAGGAAGGAGGAACTAGCAATCTAATTCTTAAAACAAATTAGCCAGTGAAACCTTGTGGATAGCAGTGGAACGTTGTCCGATATGCTGGAAGATGAGCCCGTCAGGTTGGAAGACACTAAAAACATGACTGGGAAAGAGCTTCCTCCTCAAAGTAGTCAGGGATGGACTAAAGATTTCAGGACCTTCATTTTCTGATATGGCCTGACTCAAACTATGAACAGACACAAACATTGATTAGTAATTGGAATGTGTAATGTACAAAGTATGAATCAAGGAAAACTGGAAGTTGTCAAAAATGAAATGTAAGGCTTGAATATCAATAAACTAGGAATTTTTGAGCTGAAATGGACAGACACTGGCCATTCGAATCAGATAATCATGTGGTCTTTTATTCTGGGAATGACAAATTGAAGAAGAATGGTGTTGCGTTTACTGTCAAAAAGAACATTTCAACATCTATCCTGAAGTACAACGTTGTCAATGGTGGGATAATATCCATACACCTAAAAAGAAGACCAGTTGATACGACTGTTACTCAAACGCTATTGCCAAACATGAAGAAATTTAAAATTTTTAGCATCTTATGCAGTCTGCAATTGATGAAACATCCAAACAAGATCCATTGATAATTACTGTGATTGGAATGTGAAAGTTGGAAACAAAGAAGAAAGATTGGTAGTTGGAAAATGTGGCCTTGGTGATAGAAATGAAGTCAGAGATCGCAAGATGGAATTTTAGAAGACCAATGACTTATTCATTACATATACATTTTTTAAACAGCATAAACGATAGTTACCCACAGGGACCTCGCCAGATGGGATACACAGGAGTCAAATCAACTACATGTGTAGAAAGAGACAAAAGAGAAGCTCAATATCTTAGTCAGAACAAGGTTAGGGGTTGACTGTAGAAGAGACCATCAATTGATCCTATGCAAGTTCAAGTTGAAGCTGAAGAAAATTAAAACAAGTCCATGAGAGCCAAAGTAGGAACTTGAGTATATCCCACCTGAATTTAGAGACCCTCTCAAGAATAGATTTGATGCATTGAACACTAATGACTGAAGACCAGACAAGTTGTGGAATGACATCAAGTATGTCATGCAGGAAGAAAGCAAAAGGTCTTTAAAAAGACAGGAAGGAAAGAAAGACCAAAACGGATGTCACAAGAGACTCTGAAACTTTCTTTTGAATGTCGAGTAGCTAAAGAAAACAGAAGAAACGATGAAGTAAAATAGCTAAACAGAAGATTTCAAGCTTGGCTAGAGAAGACAAAGAAAAGCATTATAATGAAATGTGAAAAGACCTAGAGGTAGAAAACCTGAAGTGAAGAACATGCTCAGCATTTCTCTTGCTGAAAGAACTGAAGAAAAAATTCTATGGGCAAAAAATTGAAAGACAGAAAAAGCATCAAAAGAAGATGGAAGAAATACACAGAGTCACTGTACCAAAAAGAATTGATGATGTTCAACCATTTCAGTAGGTAGCATATGATCAACAACTGATGGTACTTAAAGAAGTTTGAGCTACACTAAAGGCATTGATGAAAAACAGTCTCCAGGAATTGATGAATTCAGTTGAGATGCTTCAACAAATTTATGTAACACTGGAAGCACTCACTCGTCTCTGCCAAGAAATTTGGAAGACAGCTACCTGGCCAACTGACTGGAAGAGATCTATATACCTACTCACTTCAAAAAAAGATGATCCAATAGAAGGTGGAAATTATCAAACAATATCATTAATATCACATGCAAGAAAAATTTTGTGGATGATAATTCAAAAACAGCTGCAACTGTACATAAACCGGGAACTGCCATATTCAGAAGAGGTCGTGGAAGGAGGGCTATCATTGCAGATGTTAAATGAATCTTGGCTAAAAGCAGAGAACAGGAGAAAGATGTTTACTTTTGTTTTATTGACTACTTAAAGGCATTTGATGATGCAGATTATAACAAATTATTGACAACAGTGTAAAGAACGGGAATTCCAAAGCAGTTGTGCTCATGTGAACCTGTACATAGATAAAAAGGCAGTCATTCGAACAGAAAAAGGGGATACTGAATGGTTTAAAATTAGAAAAGGTGTGCATCAGGGTTGTAATCTTTCACCATACTTATTCAACATGTATGCTGAGCAAAGAATCTGAAAAACTGGACTATATGAATAGGAACACAGCATCAGAATTGGAAGAAGACTCGTTAACAGCCAGCAATATGCAGATGACATAACCTTGTTTGCTGAAAGTGAAGAGGACTTGAAACACTTACTGATGAAGATCAAAGACTACAGCCTTTAGTATGGATTATACCTCAACATACACAAAACAAAAATCCTCATAACTGGACCAAAAAACAACATCATGATAAATGGAGAAAATACTGAAATTGTCAAGGATTTCATTTTACTTGGATCCACAATCAATGGTCGTGGAAGCAGAAGTCAAGAAATCAAATGATGTATTTCACTGGACAAATCTGCTGCAAAAGACCTCTTTCAAGTGCTAAAAAGCAAAGATGTCATTTTGAGGACTAAGGCGCGCCTGACCCAAGCCATGATATTTTCAATCGCCTCATATGTATGCTAAAGCTGGACAATGAATAAGGAAGACCAAAGAAGAATTGCTGCCTTTAAATTATGGTACTGGTGAAGAATATTGAATATACCCTGGACTGCCAGAAGCACGAACAAATCTTTCTTGGAAGAAGTATAGCCAGAGTGCTTCTTAGAAGCAAAGATGGTGAGACTTCATCTCACATACTTTGGGCATGTTATCAGGAGGAACCACTCTCTGGAGAAGGACAACATTTTTGGTAGAGAGTTAGCAGAAAAGAGGAAGATCCTCAAGGAGATGGACTGACACAGTGGCTACAACAGTGAGCTCAAACATAGCCACAATCTTGAGGATGTGCAGAACTGGGTGGTGTTTTATTCTTTTGTACATAGGGTTGGTTTGAGTTGGAACTAACTTGATGACACCTAACAATGATAACAACTGTATTCATCAGTCTACCAAGGTTCCCTAACATCCAGACTGTGTAAGCCCAGCACCTGCTGTCCTGTTGGCTGGCAGCCTTGTTTATCCCATCCCCTTCAATATCAGCCCATTGGCTCCAGAATACCCTGAGTTTCAGAATTGCAACAAATGATGCAAAGATCAGGTTGCAGGAAGTATCATCACTTGTGAAGTCTTTTTTTGCTGGAGAAAACAATAAACTTTTTTTTTTTTTGCTTCCCTGCCAAAAACCTCATTAAATATGGCCTTTGTGTCAATTTTAAAACAATAAAATAACAAGAAAATCCAACACCTCTACAAGAAAAAGACAAATAATCCAATTAAAAAATGGGCAATGGAAATGGACAGACACTTCACCAAAGAAGACATTCAAGCGGCCAACAGACACATGAGGAAATGCTTGTGATCACCATCCATTACATAAATGCAAAGTAAAACCACAATGAGATACCATCTCACCCCGGCATTACCGGCAAAAATCAAAAAAAATGGAAATAACAAATGTTGGAGAGGCTGCGGGGAGATCATAACTCTTATGCACAGCTGGTGGGAATGCAAAATGATACAACCATTTTGGAAAAAGATATGGTGCTTCCTTAGAAAGCTAGAAATAGAAATACCATATGATCCAGTAATCCCACTCCTAGGAATACATCCTAGAGAAATAAGAGCTGTCACATGAATAGACATATGCACACCCATGTTCACTGCAGCATTGTTCACAATAGCAAAAAGATGGAAGCAACCTAGATGCCCATCAACAGATGAATGGATAAACAAACTATGGTACATACACACAACGGAATATTATGCAACAAGAAACAATAATGATGAATTTGTGAAGCATCTCATAACACAGATGAAACTGGAGGATATTATGCTGAGTGAAATAAGTCAATCACAAAAGGACAAATATTGTATGAGACCTCTACTCTAAAAACTCATGAAAAGGTTTACACACAAAAATAAACAATCTTTTTTGGTTACAAGGGACGGGAGGGGTTGGGGGGAGTATTAAATAAACAATAGATAAGTGGTAACTTTGGTGAAGGGTAAGACAGTACACAATACTGGGGAAGCCAGCACAACTTGTACAAGGAAAGGTCATGGAAGCTCCATAGACACTTCCAAACTCCCTGAGGGACTGAATTGCTGGGTGGAGGGCTGTGGGGACCATGGTTTTGGGGAATATCTAGCTCAATTGGCGTAACACAGTTTATAATGTTCTACATTCTACTTTGGTGATTAGCATCTGGAGTCTTAAAAGCCTGTGAGCAGCCATCTAAGATACTCCACTGGTCTCACCAATTTGGGAGCAAGGGAGAATGAAGAAAACAAGATACAAGGAAAAGATTAGTCCAAAGGACTAATGGACCACATCTACCACAGCCTCCACCAGACTGAGTGCAGCACAACTAGATCGTACCTGGCTACCACCACTGACTGCTCTGACGGGGATCACAATAGAGGGTCCCAGACAGAGCTGGAGAAAAATGTAGAACAAAATTTTAAGTCACCAAAAAAAACCAGACTTCCTGGCCTAAAGGAGACTGGAGAAACCCCGAGAGTATGGCCCTGGACACCCTTTTAGTTCAGTGATGAAGTCACTCCCGAGGTTCACTGTTCAGCGAACGATTAGACAGCCCCATAAAACACAACGAGACAAATGGGGCACAACAGTCCAGGGACAAGGACTAGAAGGCAGGAGGGGTCAGGGAAGCTAGTAATAAGGAACCTGAGATTAAGAAGGGACAGTGTTGACATGTCATGGGGTTGTTAACCATAGTCATAAAACAATATGTGTACTAACTGTTTAATAAGAAACTATTTGTTCTGTAAACCTTCATCTAAAGTACAATTAAAAGAAAAACAGTTTTCAAGTGAAGATACTACCACACACAAAAATAAATAAATAAAAATAAACCCCAAATTCATTCCTTGTTCTATGTTCTCTTTTTTTCCTCTACTGTTTGCATCTCAATTTTTACTTATCATGCTTAAGTATTTCATGCATTTTCTTTTTATTTTTTCCTTCTTTCTTAATTACATGGCTTTTTCCAAATTCAACTTCTTACTCCTCCATAATTTTGAGCTCCTGCTGTCCCTTAATTTGTGTGACTTATTCCTCCTGTTCTCAGTGTAGTTGTAAGGAGTAAGTTGTTATGAAGATATTTTTAAAATGTAAAGTGGTGATAAACCAGTTTAGAATAATTAAAAATCCTTCTCCATTTCCTGCCCCTGCACATCCTCATCATAGCCGTTGTGAGGATTTCCTCATGCTACTCCAACTCCTTATATTCATCCAAGAGTGAAAGAGAGTGAAAGTGTTCTCAAATTCTCAGTCTCCTTTCCTCTGGCACTAGGCTCCTGCCTCTCTCTTCATGCATTTTTCATCTTCCATTAGTATTTACCAAGTATCACAACATGGTAGGTACTGTGTAGCAGGGAAGACCATGTAAAGCCACCTCAGCCACTGATGATGCAGAAAACATCCTCTCACCAGCTCTTGACTTCTATAAAACCTTGTCTGTCTGAGTACTTAGAATCTACTTTGCAACAGTTATTAAATCTTAAGGGAAGCTTTATTACCTCTCCTGTAGCTTTGTTCCGTTCCTTGGACTATTATTCACCATTAAATACGTTTTATTTATTTGTTCCTTTTTGTTGTGGTCAACATTTAAGGGTTAAAAATTGAAGTATGAAACCAGAAAAGAATCCACTTCATGGTTGCTACAAAAATACTAAAGCTATTTCACAACCTTGGCCCATGTCTGCAATGTGTCAGAAAAAACAATATTGATTTGTCCTGAATTCCTTCTCCCCACTTACAAATTAACATCATATCAAAATATTAGTATCAAAATATACTCTTTATGCATCTTCGACTTCCTAACATGCTATAGCTGGATGATAATATAGAGAGAACCCAGACTAGGAAGTGTGCATTGCAGTGGTTAAGCTTTCAGCTCTTAACAAAAGGTTGGCAGTTGGAATACACCAGCTGCTCCTTGGAAACCCCATGGGGCAGTTCTGTAGGGTTGCTATGAGTCAGAATCGACTAGACAGCAATGAGTTTGGTTTTTGGAACCAAAGAAGAAGAAGACCTGGTGACAAAATGGTTAAGCACTCGGGTGATAACCAAAGGTTGGCAGTTGGAACGCACCGGCCACTCTGCAGGGGAAAGATGTAGCAGTCTGCTTCCAAAAAGATTACAACCTTGAAAACCCTATGGGATTGTTCTACTCTGTCACATGGGGTCACTATGAGTAGGAATTGACTTGAGGTCAATGTGTTTAGTTTGGGTTTTAGGAAGAAAAGAAGGCATAAGGAAGGACATTGCCTTAGCCTTTGGGTTACGAGGAGAACATCTTCGAATTCTCAGTCATCTTTTGTGGACTCCCTACAAGGACAGTGGCTTTGTTTTGATGGTATCCATAGCATATTTCAGAGCATAGCTACTCGTGATGAAAGACACTTACAGGTCTTCCTAGCTAATCTTTAGCAGAGTCGTGGAGGGAAACGCAGAGGAGGGGAGAAATCTAGACTTTTCTACACCAAGATTTATTGCTCTTGCCGCTTGTGTGGTCAGTGCCAAATCTGATTTGCTAGACGCTGTTTTCAGGAGGCCTCATTAAACTGTCAGGAAGACTCCGGAGAGGAGTAACTAACATCTTCCTAAATGACATTTCAAGGTATAAATTTATTTCATTGCTACTAAAGAAACATGTAGATGAATCATATTTGGTATTATTTCTCATTTCTCCAACAGCAACTTAAATCCTAATTTTGTTACAATTACTAGTAGTGTAATGACTTTGGGTGCAGATGAGGTGCTTTCCTCTCATAAATTTTGTCTATGGCCTGATTTGAACATTTCAATGTTTTAATTTCAGGTGAGGCGGTAATTAAAGTTAAACTTCAGTATTTGGTTTTATTAAAATAGAGATTATTTACCTTTTTTTTTCATTTTATTTTAGTATTAAAAATGAAAAGAGCTAGAATGAATAAACAGAAATTTGGAGAAAATTATGGTGAAAAAATATGAAGAGTGACAAATTCGTATAGATTATGTTAAAGCTACATGTAGGTGTAAAATGTAGAAAGAATCAGTAATATGAACATATTTTCGATTGGATCGAGCCTTTTGGAGACACTCAACAATTTTCTATCAGAAAAGAAGAGGATGAAAGGGGATGGGAGAGAAGGCAGGAAAGAGGAGGCAAGGCAGAGAAGGGGAGGGGAGAGGAGAGGAGGCAAGAGGGGGAGATGTGTCTATGAGAAGTTTCTGGAAAGAGCCAGAAAGAATTTCTTCCAAATGGCTCTGAAAGGCTAGAGGCTCTACAAGAGGATTTACATTTTAAGATTTAGGCTATTGTTACCCGATTAGGGTCCGTGCCCTGGAGCAGTCTAGCCAATGAAACGTACTCCAAGTCAGAAAGAGAGAGAAAGTTTATCAGGAGGTGACAACCGAGTCTGACAGCAACACAGGCTGTCTTCATGGAGTCACGAAAGGCAATTTTACATTAGAGCTTATATATTGTTGTCATAAAGGGGACACAGTGTCTTTTAGGCATGTAGCCTACAGACGACATGGCCGGATGAGCTATTCATCACAGGATAATTACAAGACTCTTTATCAGACTAAAGAGACACATGCCCCACATCTCCTTATCAGGCTAAAGGTATACATGCCAGACATCTGTGTTCTAATCTTCATGGGGTTGTAAGTCATGGGTGGCCCAACAGAACAAAGCAAAGTTGTTAACAAAAGTATACGGAAAGGAGAAGGCAGGCAGAAAAAAACTTATAGATTCATCATGGCATTAGTTATGTCAACCTCTACATCACCCATTTTTGAAAAGGAGAAAACATGTTGTGGAGTATTAGGGTCACACTATCTTACATCTAATTATAAAATTGATCATTTCAATATCACAGACTGAACTCATTTAAATGATTATCTGAGTAGGGGAAACAAAAATAAAGGAGGGAAATGATGACAATGATTGCTTTATTTTTTCTTACTTTTTAACAAGTTGAAGTTTTGTTTATAAGTGACCGTGATTTCTCTGGGGAACAAATTAGAAACATATGGGGGAATTAATCTAAAAAGTAACGTAAATTAATACTGTGAGAAGAAAATGTGTTCTTAGTGAATGTAGAAAAGAATAAATGCTTCTGGAGGGAACTCACAGTACATCTCAAACTGAACATGAATCTAGACCCTTTTGTTAATGCGATCAGGGAATTTATGACATGGGCAAATTACATACTTGTCTCTGGACAAAATTTGGCTCACTACTTAGTTTCTTATTTATGACTTTAACATAGTTATGATGAAGTGGGATGCTGGGTAAAATAATTAAGTCTGACTCCATATCCTACTAAAAGGTCCAGAGCCAGCTTTCTGTGGGAGTCAGAGGAATTGGAGAAGGGAGGCTGGTGGAAGGGAGTCAGTAGAGAAACAGAATTAGAATAGGATTGTGTGGAGAATACAGCTAATTAACTTTCTACTGGGTGGATATTTTTCTTTAATAAGTTGACTATGTATATTTTTAACATTAATACTGTACGTGCTTGTTTTTTTCCCCCCACTTTTCCACAAAAGGTTTAATTGGGCTTTAAACCATCAAACTCATTTTGAGTTCCTTTTAAATAATAGTCAGAGGGTACAAAGCTGAGAAGCAAACTAGATATTGTTTCATTAATTCTGAATTCACAGAGGCTGAGTTCTTCAAACTCATGATTCTGGGTTTCAAATTTACTGCTGAATCATTATCACCAGATAGAATTTATACAATCTAGTCAATATAACTTGTTAGTTCCCATGACCGAATTTGTGCATATTGCCACCACCTCCATCCTTCTCCAGTCACATCCCCCAGAGATCCTTGTTTATTAAGTACTTAGGCACGGCGCTAAGCCCTTTGTATGTGTTCTTACTTAATCTCCACAACAGTTCAATGAGATAAGCACGATCATTGTTCCAATTTTACAGATGAGGAAATTGAGGTTTAGGATGGTTAAATGACTTGTTAGAAATCACATATGAGGAAATGGAAAGTTGGGCTTTGAATCCATGGTGTCTAATTTCATAGTTCACAGTCTAAACCTCCAAGCCCTCTCCCTGTGCACTTATTACATGACTGATGTGGGGTGGGAAGTGCAGCCTGGTGCTTTGGAGCCAAGCAAATGTAAACGACCTGCCTTGGGACTAAACCCATGAGCTTGGCATGATTAGCGCAGGGCTTATGAATTAACTGAATAACAAGAGCCATATTATACAGATTCCTCTCACATGACTTAATTTTTTTTCCAGGGCAGGCTATGAAAATCAAGCAGGGAAATCTATTAAAACACACACACATTTGAACACTTCAATCCTTTTTCTAGATACTTATAAGACCTCAATTTACCTATGTATACATGTTTGCATGTACATACGCATGTGTTTGTACATATGTGTGTGTGTATATAAATACATTCAGACATAGACATTCACTGATATAAAATGAGGACCTCATCATAATCGTGCATTGATGCGTTCCCATCTATTGATGTATGTGAATGTGTGGTGTGTGTATATATGTGTGTACTGACCAAAATGTTGCCAATTTTGTGTTTCAGTGAACCTCTTCAACTTGACAACTGCTACTATTATTGCTGAAACGCTAAGGGCAGAAAGACTGAATGTTTTTGAATCAGAAATTCAGTTTTATACATTTACAATCAATTTTTAAGCATACGTGGGGAAATCTGGAATTCTGGACTT
>NW_004443940.1:28480898-28488666 GCF_000243295.1 Trichechus manatus latirostris | reverse complement strand
GTTTCAGGATTGTTGATTCTCTGTTTGGCTTAGTTTTTCGGATCTTTGTTGTGGAGGGACGGCGTGGTGCTTCTGCCTAGACCGCCATCTTGCCGGAGTCCCTCTGCATAAAATTTAAGAGGAGATATTATCCCTTGTAGAATGAAAAGGAAACCCTGGTGGCACAGTAGTTCAAGTGCTCGGCTACCAACCAAAAGTTCAGCGGTTCGAATCCTCCAGCTGCTCCACGGGAGAAAGATGGCAGCAGTCTGCTTCTGTAAAGATCACAACCTTAGAAACCCTCAGGGGCAGTTCTACTAAATAGTTTCATTTTTGTTTAATAAATAGTTTTATTTACGTTTCAGTCAGATTGACGAAACATGAACACAGGAAGCTGTTAGAAACAGCTAAGACTAGACCCTCCCCAGATCTGTAATTTTTATCATTGACCGTAAATGAGAAATGGAGACAATCATACGTCAAGGTGGGAGGGCTAAGAGTCATGTGGCTTTTTCTCTGTGCTCTTTGCTGAGAAGCAGTTGCTTTGCCATTGCCAACAATGTCTGAATCCAAGTTAAAAAGGGTAACAAAAAACAAAAAACACTTGCTACATTCTTAGTACCATTTGCCTTGACAGGAAAAACAACAGCCTCTTGCCTCCTCAGCTTATTCCTCATCAGGGAGCCCTTCCCCAAACAAGACACTCCACATCAGCCATTTGGGATCGCTTCCATCAGTGTTGTCACGAGCTCTTCCATGCAGTTTGTACTCACTGGAAAATGTATGGAAGCCAAGAGCAAGGAGTTGGTAATCTGGGCACCCACCGTTGTGATGAGGCATCTTCAGTGTAATCGTCCAAATCAAATATTTGGCTGTGCTTCTTCAGATGTGATATCTCATATTGTCACTGTTGTCCTGGCAGAGGAGCCAGCTCGCGTTGGAGGAGAAGCACAAGAGGGAGATGGGAGTTGGGGAGAGGGCAAGGGGGAGGGAAAGAGTCCTCGCAGCCTGTGTCATGGCTGCGATATCGTTTGCCCTTTGCATCAGCCTAAAGCTGGTGCACCACTTGGACAGAGGCCAATCCTGCATAAAGCTAACCAGGAATGGGGAAACAGCATACCTCTTTGAGGATGAATTTTCCTTTGAGCAGAAAAGATTGCAAAATATCAGCCTCATGCTATCAGTATGATACTATTACATTACATTATCCATTATTATACTATTATCCATGATGGTGACATGGTGACATGCTTTTGAAAAGCACCTCTGGTCAACATAGCAATTTTCACATAGGCTATTTTATTTGGTTTTTAAGACAACCTTAAAGGTAAGGGTACACAGCTCAGGAACCATTCTCGCCGGTTTATAAAAGAGACCCTGGTGCTTACAGAGTGTTAGTAGCTCATACTGAGAGCTGGGACGATAGTCTTGAAATCTGTGTACGCTTCTCTTTTTTGTCGGCTATGCTGCTTATCTGTCAGCAACGATTCTTCTTTGAGAAAATATTTACTAATATTTTAGGAAATTTCCTCTTTCAGAAATGTGCACGCTCTGTGTGGCAAAGTTTTAAGACTGGGAAGCCTCTGTGATTCTTTTCAAAATTTACCGCAACTATAATATCTCTGTTTTTATATTCCTTCTTCTCTGGTTGGTGGGGAAGATTGACTATCTAAACATAGTTCTTCATTGACGTTCCTGTGCTATTCAATTATTCTTATTTGTCCCAGCTTGAATTGGGCTGACTTATTTTTGGTCCTGTGTACCCACTGGTCTCATCTTGATGGACTTGGTGCTCAATCCTCAATCATTGGCCTCCGTTTTGTTTGTTTTCATGGGCCCAACTCCTCATCCAGAAAACCTGGAGTCTCCTCCACAACTTCAATCCAGTGGCTCATGCTTTTCAATCTGAGTGTATCCTGCTTACCTGGAGTTCGTGTCACCTGTTCGTGGATTTGCTGTCCTAAGAGTCTACCTACCTGTTGGGAATCGTTGCTCCTTTTTCTAGATTTCCTGATACTGTTTGCATTTGTCTATTGTCCATTATCAATTTTTCCTGATACCTTTCTGTACCTGATGGTCCCCAGAAACTACTCAGCCTGAATCTACATATTGTCTGCCTACATGTGTGGTCCACTACCAGTCTGTCAGTTTGCCATACTGTGGTGGCTTGTAGGTTTCTATGATACCGGAAGCTATGCCACTGGTATTTCAAGAACCATGGTAGACACATTTCTGTGGAGCTTCCAGCTAAGATAGACAAACGAGAAAGATCTGACTATCTACTTCCAAAAATTAGCCAAAGAAAACCCTATGGATCACAACAGAATGTTGTCCAATATACTGCTGAAGATGAACCACCTAGATTGGAGGTCACTCAAAATTCAGACGACGCAGCGATGGACTTGAGAATACCAACAATTGGGATGACGGTGAAAAACCAGGCAATGTTTTGTTCTGCTTCACACGGGGGCACCATGGGTTGGAGCTGACTAAACAGCAACCAACAACAACAACAGCAACAAAAAAAGGGTCAATTTTTCAATCCTGCTTTCTCTCAAGACTCCTCTATCCCAGCATAGTTACTCATACTGGTGAGCCTGTTTGCCTCAATATGATCACCAGGACAGACTCAGATTACATTAGTTCTTAAAATTAGGCAGGGTGGTTTTAGACTTGATCAAGTAGTAGGATGTAAGCCACAGTAGACCCTTAAGCATATAAATTTGTTGATGTAAAGCACTTTTAGGAGCCCTGGTGACACAGTGCAGCCCTGTTAGCATACAGGTTAAGTGATACAGCTGCTAACCAAAAGGTCAGGCAGGTTGAATCCACTAGCTGCTCCTTGGAAACCCTGTGGGGCAGTTCTTCTCTGTCCTCTAGGGTTGCTATGGGTTGGAATTGACTCAACAGCAATGGGTTTGGTTTTCAGTTTTTTGGGGACACAGGGATTAAGCAGTCAATTGCTAACCAAAAGGTCGGTGGTTCAAACCCACCAGCCGCTCCGTGCAGAAAGATGTGGCAGTCTGCTTCCATAAAAAATTATAGACTTGGAAGCCTTATGGGGCAATTCTCCTCTGTGATAGAGGGTCGCTATGAATTGGAATGACTTGACAGCAATGGGTTTGGTTTGGTTTCAGTAAAGAGCATTTAAACAGAATAATCTAACAGCAATATGAAGAATAGATTGAAGAACAGTGCAATACAACAGAGAAATCAATGAGATGTTATTTGAATTGAAGGGTGCAGAAAATAGCAGGTAGAATTGTAAAGACAAGGAAAAGATGAGGTATATTTCAAAGAAAAGATTGATAACACTTCATTCATTTTTTCCTTCTTCAGGCACTCATTCAGTAATTCAACACATTTATTGAGCGCATTGCATGTGACAAACACTCTTCTGGGTACTAGGAACACAGTGGAAGGCAGAGCATGTTCCTTGCAATGAGGAACAACCTGATTGGCAATTCAGGCAAGTAAAATGCACCACGATGAGTGTCATTACAGAGATATTAAGCAATACTGCCTGAGGACATGAGAAAAGTTTCATTGAAAGAGTGACATTTGATCTGAATTTTAAAGGACAGACAGGGATTTACAAGAAGAAGAAGGTGGAAAGACATTCAACTAGAGGCGAAGACATAGAGCCTGAAATGATCAGAGAACAGTGAGAACATGAGTGTGGTAGGAGGGCATCTGTGAACGGGGAGAGTTAAGAAGAGAGGAGGGAAAAGTGAAGGCCAGAATAACAATGGTTCAATGAAGTGGTTTGTATGTTTTATCCTAACTCCAATCAGGACAAACCAATGTTTTATAATCAGGTCAGGGACGTGAATGAATTTGATACTTTGGAGGATGGCTTTAACAGCAATCTGGAAGAGGGAAGGAGTGGGAAGAGATTGGCAGCAGGGGGATCGGATGGGAGGCTGGTTAGGTATCCAGGTGACAGATGATTAATGGAGGACTGGAGAATAGATAGGAAAGGCAGAAATCCAGAGGCATTTACAGTAGAATTGGCTTGAGTTTGGTAAATACAAATGCAGATGGTGAGTAAGGGGATGAATACAAAATCCTATTAAACTGGCCTGAAGTTGCAAGACTTAGCACAATACCTATGAGATAGTAGAAGCCCTATTAATGTTAATTGTTTATGTGACTCCCAGACTTTAAAGGTAGAAAACCAAAACCAAACCCGTTGCTGTCAAGTTGATTCTGACTCATAGTGACCCTATAGGACAGAGTAGAACTGCCCCACAGGATTTCCAAGGAGCGGCTGGTGACTTTGAACTATGAACCTTTTGTTTAGCAGCCAAATGCTTAACCACTATGCCACCAGAGGTTCCCAAGGTAGAAAGTGAGATGTAAACTGTTGTTCTTAGTTGCTCTGGCTCAAGGCTACTCCATGCACAACAGAACATAAGGTTGCCTGGTCCTACACTATCTTCACCATCACTGGTATAGTTGAGTCCATTGCTGTGGCCACTGTGTATTTTGAATGCCTTCCACCTAAGGGGCTCATGTCCAGTACTATATTGGACAATATTTTGTTGTGCTCTTTAGGGCTTTCATTGGCTTAGGAATTTATTAAATATTTTTAAATTTCTACAATGCACTTTGTTTTCTTCTTTAAGAGTTTGGTAATTAGTCTTCCATAGAGTTCAGGACTTCTCTCTGAAAAGCTTTTGTTAGTGATTCTGAGAGGGATTTAATGTATCTATTTACCTCAGGATATAAATGACAATTATTCTAGAATTCCTATTTGAAGAAGTCTGTTGATCTTAAAATGAGAAGTAACACAGTCAAACGGAAGAGTTATTTTTTTCTCTTTGTCACTTGTTGAAATTATCACAATTCCCTACTAAGCAACAATTGCATTTCTTATACTTGTCTAATAGGGAATGTTATCCTTTGGAGTTATTAATTTCCTGAGTTATTTTAATATTTATGTTTTTTTTTGTGCTCGATCTTGGATAAAGATTTTTCTATGTTTCTTTTTCTGCTTAATTTGATTTTTAGTTTTCACCAAATATTTCTACAAGGTTTCCAATGAAAAAGTACCAGTCTCTGGTTCTTTCCGTCTTCACTCTCATTTTCAGAGGCAATGATTTGCAACACTTTCTCTTGTCTTTTGGTTTTACCTCTATATTTTCACTGTTACTATCATTCTTTCATTTTTCTCTACTGTATTTCTTTAATGTTTCCATTTCAGATATGCTCTATGACTTCTTAATGTGACATATGTGGATTTCATTCTCCTATACCCACTTCCTCTCCATCAATTTTCCAAACATCAGTACTTGTGATTAGATCAATATTATGATTTTATAATTAGTTACAGTTAATCTATGAAGTATGCTATTTCATTTTCTTTTTTTACTTATATTTTCTGTTTAAAATAATTTTAGTCTCCATGAAATTGACAATTTCATCTTTTTATGTGTGTGAATTATGCAACTTCTCCCCATTTTATAGATTATATTACTATTATTTTGGTGGATATCCAGATCTAGACACTAAACAGGATTCTCTGATTTATTATAGTTCAATATGAGTTAGTATTTCTATCACTTCCCAAAGGAAGGATCATAAACTCTTTTAATTTGACCTCTTCTTGTTGTGCTATAATTTTCAAGAAGTTTAAATTTAGTTATGTTTAAACTAAATAAGATACTGTTATTGTTACTGTATTGTATAGACAATTTTATATATGTTTACCAAAATATTTTCCTTTTTGTTTGCTCTTCATTCTTCCTTGCATTTCTGTGTTTCTACCTGGGCTTATTTTCCTTCCTCCAGGTGGGGGGAAAAATCATTTTAATATCACATTTTGTGTGGGTTTCCCCTTCTCTGACAATGTCTTTATTTTTCTTTCACTTTTTTAAGAGTTATTTTGCTGAGTTTAAAATTCTAACTTAGTGTTCTTTTTATTTTCTTTCAGTAAATTGGTTTTTGGCTTCTCTCTTTTTTTTTTTAGAAGTCATCTGTCTTATTATTTGTTCTTAGATGATGATGTGTCATCCTGGTTACTTTTTATAGTTTGTTTCTGGTATTTATTTTCTTAGCGTTTATAGTACTTTTAGAATATGTCTTGATGCCTGTCTCTAGCTTCAAATATTCTTAGCCAACATCTCTTCAGATTTTGTTTCTGCATCCTTCTCTTCCCCTCCTTTTGTGAGTCCAACAACATTTTTCAACATGACCTATATATCTCTTAAGCACATTTCCTGTATTGTTCATTCTTTTTCCTCCAGGCTTCACACTGGATATTTCCTACTGAACTGTTTTCCAGTTCACTAATTCTCTATTCAGCTATATGCAACCTGCTATTAAACGTACCTGTTAAGGTCCTAATTTTAGTACTTATATTTTCTTAGTTCTAGAGTTTCCACTTTATTTTTATATTTTAATTTTTATAGTTCCTTGGAAAAAATTCTCCATTTTTTGAGCATTGTAATCAGAGTTACTGTAAAGTTCAAGCCTGTTAACTGTAATAGATATGTATATTTCTTTCTTTCTTTTTTTTTTTTTCTTTTCTTTTTCCTTGGTAGATCTTGGAATAATTCAAGAATTTCTCTTCTAATTCAAGGGCTGAAGGTTTTGATATCCCACCATACTTGCAAGTCATTAAACCAAAAAAAACCAAACTCGTTGCTGTTGAGTCGATTCCAACTCATAGTGAGCCTATAGGACAGAGTAGAACTGCCCCATAGAGTTTCCAAGGAGCGGCTGGTGGATTTGAACTGTCGACCTTTTGGTTAGCAGTGGTAGCTCTTAACCACTGCATCACCAGGGGGAAGGTATAATCAAAGGATACAGAAGAGGTCACTGCTAAAGCATATCAAGTCATTGTACAAAATAGAAAAAGGTAAAACACTTGGAAGGACTCAAACCCAGGGGTTCACGGCTCTCAGAAAAATAAATTGTCCTTTCCTCTCACCTAATACAGCTTAACCAGGACGCAGGAGTTGGTCAACAGTGGAAGAGATTTCTGCCTCTGCTAGTTCAGTGAGGCCTTACTTATATCATGGTCCTATATGTAGATTGCCACTCATAGAATTTGATCCATGAGGTATGCATGGACTTCAGGAATTTTTTTATATCTGTGCTGGATCTGAATCTAATTAGTCTATGAAGTTTAAAAACTGAGGTATGTATATAATGAATATATATGTATTTTTTTTTTCTTTTCTTTTTTTTATTTATTGTAGTTTAAGTGAAAGTTTACATTTCAAGTTAGTCTCATATACAAAAATATATACATACATTGTTATGTTACCCTAATTGCTCTCCCTATACTGTGACAGCACACTCCTCCTTTCCACCCCTGATTTCCCATGTCCGTTCAACCAGCTCTTAAACCTCTTTGCCTTCTCATCTCACCTCTGGACAGAAGCTGCCCATTTAGTCTCATGTATCTACTTGAGCTAAGAAACATACTCTTCATGAGTATCATTTTATGTCCCACAGTCCAGTCCAAACTCTGTCTGAAGAGTTGACCTTGGAAATTGTTTTAGTTCTGGGGTGACAGCGAGTCTGGGGGCTGTGCTTTTCAAGGTTCCTCCAGTCTCAGTCAGACTGTTAAGTCTGGTATTTTTACTAGAATTTGACTTCTGCATCCCACATTTCTCCTGCTCCATCAGGGACTCTCTGTTGTGTTCCCTGTCAGGGTGGTCATTGGTGGTAGCCAGGCACCATCTAGTTCTTCTGGTTTCAGGCTGATGAAATCTCTGGTTTATGTGGCCCTTTCTGTCTCTTGGGCTAATATTTTCCTTGTGTCTTTGGTGTTCTTCAT
>NW_004443940.1:28435304-28480798 GCF_000243295.1 Trichechus manatus latirostris | reverse complement strand
CCACTCACCAAAGTAGGATGCAGACCATTTTCTTAATAAATTTTGTTATGCCAATTGACCTAGATGTCCCCTGAAAGCATGGTCCCCATACAATGAATATATTTTTAAATGTAATGTTTAATTTTGTAATATAATTAAAAATGTAAAAATATCCCTTTGCTATTTTAAGATATTATCAAAAGTGCCTAGAAAACGTTTTTTTCAGAAATGTTAGCTGGGGAAATTTTTGTACTGACACAGGTGCTATTAGCAAAATTTCTTTCATCCCTAGGATAGTCTCTTTTTCTGAGCAAATATGCAGCACTTCTACCAAGACAATTATGACAAAAATGACAATTATACAGACGTAAAGAAATAGAGCAGTTTTGTAGACTGGATGCAGTTACAAGAGCACATTTATTGACGCTTAATATAGATCCTCTAGAAGGCAATGGGAAGGAGTTTCATCAAATAACTATTTCTCCCCATTCCTTGGTATGTCTTTAAAAATTGTGAAGGGTCCATTCTGATGTCTGTTTTATCAAAACTATCTAAATGAATATATTTTTTTACCATATTAAAGAACTGCTACTTCTAAGGCGGATCCCTGATGGTGCATTGGTTAAGTGATAGGGCTGCTAACCAAATGGTCGGCAGTTCAAATCCACTGTCGCTCCTTGGAAATCCTATCGGGCAGTTCTACTCTGTCCTCTAGGGTCGCTATGGGCCGAAATCAACTGGACGGCAATGGGTTTATTTTCAAGGCAGTCCACAAGGATTCCAAGGACCAGTGTTTATCTCTGCCATTATCGAAAAATCTGGGGGCAATTTTGGGCTGTAGATACCTCAAGTGTAAAATAACATATGATATTTTAAGTTCTTGAAATTTAACTCAGATGCCAACTCCTCTGTGAGGCCTTCCCTGATTATCCCATTTTATTAAAACTTGCTTCTTAATGCTCTCAAGACACTTTATTTTTTCTGTGCTATTTGACACTTACCATTTTACTATATATATATTTTCCACTTGCTGTTGATTCAATTTTGACTCATGGTGACTCGATGTGGGTCAGAGTAGAAATGTGCTCCATAGGTTTTCAATAGCTGATTTTTTGGAAGTAGACTGCCAGGACTTTCTTCCTAGGCACTTCTAAGTGAACTCAAACCTCCAATGTTGTAATTAGTGGCCAGGCTTGTTAACCATGTGCACTACCCAGGGACTTCACTACACTAGTTATTTGTCTATCTATTAGTCTTCACCTTCATTAGGTAAAATTATAAATTCACATCGTTTCTTTTTTGAGTAAAGTTGCTCATGGTATCCATATTTATCAGGGTAGGCTGTCATGCTGTTCTACAAATCCCAGTCCCTTAACCACAACAAACATTTCCACCTGTATTGCTTGTCGCGTACAAGTGAAGGAGTTCATTCAGAGATGTAGCCTGAAAGCGGTTCTACCATCTTCTGGTTGTATAATCTCCAAAATGAGGTTGGTGAAGACGCAGCTGGTGAGTTGCTTGCTAGTTCATAAATACTTTGATCTGCTAGTAACACATGCTGTTTTTGCCCACAGCCCACTGGCCAGAAGCAGTCACATGGTTTCCAAGTATATCTATAAAATTTAGATGAATAGTTGAAGTATTTGGTGAGTATGATTTTTATGGTCAAAACTGCCTTATTTACCTAAACACACTCTATTCCTTCCCTTCCCAGGCCCAGAAATTCACATCTACACACTTGCCTAAAAGAATTGCAGTGCAGAATTTGACAGCAAGTAGTGACAAAGATCCCTAAAATATTTAGTGATGTTTCCCAAGGGAAGACTATTCTTTTCCTGAATGATACTGAAGAGCAGTTTTCTTGGTCCACCAACTATCATAAGCAGAATGGTATCATAAAATCTTAAGTCAAGAACTCTTTCTTTATTCTCATGAAGTTTAACAATTATAATTACACAATCTTCAACATATTATTGTAACTTTCCTCTTCTGCCTAGTAAATGGGATAAGCTAGAATCATTTTAAAATGAAGCATAACCTGAGCATTTTACATGTTAGCAAGACCCCAATAGAGCAGCCTTCCGTCCTAGTAGCGTATCCTTGATTTTGATTAGTCAAACACATCCCTTTTCACAGAATGTATCTAAATAAAGTTTTCTCAAAAACAAAATTCTGAGTAAAAAAAGTCACAGGGGTTAATTCTTATATGGGTCCCTTTAGTTAAAATATATTATGATTTAATGATCTCTCAAATTTCTCTCTCAACAATTTATGAAGCTCAACCTCATTAGAAGTGTTAGAAATGCATATTATTATTATAATACGGTGATGAGTGTGTGGGAGAATCAGTATTGTCTCAAATCGAATTGCCTGGAGGATGAATTGTTTCAATCTTGGTGATAGATATATACAGATATATATATATATATTTCTGTAGGCAATTATACTCTGTCTTATCGGGTAGCTATGAGTCGGAATCGACTTGACGGCAGTAAGTTGAGTTTTATTTATGTGCGTGTATATATATATACATACACATACACACACAAAAAAAAAACCCATTACACATATATATACAAAAACTTGACTGCAAAGAGTGAAGTTTTATATATACATATATACACATATATACATACATATGTACATACACATACACACACTCACACACACATATAGATGCACAAAAACCAGTTGCCGTTGAGTCAATTCCGACTCATAGTGACCCTGTAGGACAGAGTAGAACTGCCCCATAGGATTTCCAAGGAGTGGCTGGTGGATTCGAATTGCTGACCTTTTCGTTAGCAGCTGAGCTCTTAAACACTGTGCCATCAGGCTCATATATATAGATACATATATATATATGTATGTATATATAGACATCTTATATCTTATAGTAATAAGTATACCAACAAGCAGCAATGTTAGTAACAGCAAAAAACAAACAAAAAAACGTACTGGTAAAAACCTGAATGTCCATCAACAGAAGACTGAGTAAATAAATTATGGTCTTACACATAGTCAGAACATTGTGCAGCTATTTAAACAAATTGAGTTAAAAAATCTTTCTATTTCACTGGTATTTTAAATGAACAATGTAAGTTAAACAATTTATATGTAGAATCTAGTACTTCCAGTCTCATCATGGAGCTGTAAAGACCTGAAAAAATAAATTCCTACACTAGAATAAGAAAAGAAAAAAGCAAAACAAAAACGACTGTCAACCCAGAATTCAAACTGATCTAAAATATATTTAAAAAATAATGAAGAAGAAAAGATTTCCTCAGGCAAACAAAAACTAAAGCTATTCATGATAAGCAGACTTTCTGTTGTTGTGTGTGGTCGAGTCGATTCCAACCCATAGCGACTATAGGAGGGAGTAGAACTGCCCCACAGGGTTCCCAAGGCTGTGATCCTTACAGGAGCAGGTCTTTACAGGAGCAGATCGCCAGGTCTTTTCTTCTGTGGGGCATCTTGTGAGTTCAAACTACCGACATTTTGGTTAGCAGATGAACGTTTAACTATTGTGTCATCGGAACTCTTTATAAGCAGACCTACCCTGCAATAAATGTTAAAGGAAGATTTTCAGGCAGAAGGAACATGCTATAGGTCAGAAAATTGGATCCACACAAAACAATGGAGGACATTGGAAAAAGAATAAATAACAGTAAATTTAAATTAATTTTTGAAATTTTAAATTACAAGACAACTGAATATTTAAAGAAAAAGTAGTAACAAGAATATTTAAAGAAAAAGTAGTAACAATGTATTATGTGCTTATTACATATGTCACAGTAAAATACATAACAATAATGACATGAATATTGCAGAGAGGGATTGGCGATACACTGTTGTTAGGTCCTTACACTGCTTATAAAGTGATTTAATATTATTTGAAGATGGATTCAGATTATTTAACAATGTATAGAGCATATACTAGGGCAAACATAAAATATTTTTTTAAGTACAGGTAGTCCCCAACTTACAACGGGGTTCCATTCTGATGACTCCATTGTAAGTTGGTTCTGATATAAGTCCAGTACCTCATTTTTTTTCCAGTTTTCATTATTATTGCCTTTTATTATCAGTATCTTTATAAACCCAATCTTTAGTTGTCTTTGGGGGTTGGAAATATTATATATAAACTTACAGATATGATAAAAAAGCAAACCAAACCCGTTGTAGTCCAGTCAATTCCAACTCATAGCGACCCAATAGGACAGAGTAGAACTGCCCCATAGGGCTTCGAAGGAATGGCTGGTGGATTCAAACCGTCAACTTTTGGTTAACAGTTGAGCTTTTAACCACTGCACCACCAGGGCACCACAGATATGAAAACATATGCAGATTACTTGCTGCAACATTGCATGTAGTACATTTTACTAATGATAAGATGTACAAAAAATGCAACCAAAAAAAATGGCTAGTAGTAAGGGTGGTTCATTGTAACTCAAATACGTTTGTAAGTTGTAGACTACCTGTAGTATAAATGGTAAGTCAACATACTAGATTAATGACATCATCAAAAAATGCTCAGTTAAACCCAAAGAAGGTAGAAAAAAGAGGACAAAAGAAACAAAGAACAAATGGAACAAATATAAAACAGGAGGCAAGCTGGTAGATTTTATTTTAAAAACAAATAATCATTTTGAATGTAAACATTCTAAACAAACCAGTTAAAAGAGATTGTCGGGTTGAATAGCAAAAACAAGAAGTAATTCTATGCTGTCTGTAAGGTACCCTCTTTACATATAAAAACATAGAAAGAAAGTAAAAAGATGGAGAAAGATTTACACCCAACAAAAGTTAATGTGGTTTTATTATATTCAGAAAATGTAGATGAGGACTATTATGAGGGTTTAAAACTTCACTACATAACAATGAAAGGATCACTTATTCAAAAGAGTATAACAATCTTGGAAGCGTACATGCCTAGCAACAGATCTTCCAAATATACGAGGCAAACATTGATAGACCTGAATGCAGAAACAGACAAATCCACAATTATAGGTGGGGCACTCAACACTGATAGAATGCAGAGACAGAAAATTATAATGCTATAAATGATCAGATCAGCACTATTAACCAGCTTGACCAAACCGATATTTATAAAATACTTGACTCAACACCAGCAGAATACACATTCTTGTCACGTTTACATGGAAAATTCACCAAGAATAGTCCATATCTTAAGTAATACAATGCACCTTAACGAATTTAAAATAACAGATATCATGTAAATTATGTTCTTAAATTATGTTGTTGTTGTTGGGTGTCCTTGAGTCGATACCAACTTATAGAGACCCTACAGGACAAACGTACTGCGTTGCGCAAATCTGCTGCAAGACCTCTTTAAAGTGTTGAAAAGCGTGGATGTCACTTTAAGGACTAAGGTGCACCTGACCCAAGCCATGGTAATTTCAATCACCTCATCTGCATGCAAAAGTTGGACAATGAATAAGGAAGACCAAAGAAGAATTGACATCTTTGAATTACGGTGTTGGTGAAAATACTGAATATACCATGAACTTCCAGAAGCACAAACAAATCTGCCTTGGAAGTACAGCCAGAATGCTCCTTAGAAGCAAGAATGGTGAGATTTGTCTCACATATTTTGAACATGTTATCGGGAGAAATCAGTCCCTGGAGAAAGACATCATGCTTGGTAAAGTAGAGGGTCAGTGAAAAAGAGGAAGACCTTCAACAAGATGGGTTGACACAGTGGCTGCAACAATGAGCTCAAGCATAACAATGACTGTGAGGATGGCACAAGACTGGACAGTGTTTCTTTTAAGAAACAAGCAGGAAGATCCAAGCCAAAGAGAAGGCAATGTGACAACAGAAATGGAAGTAATGAAAAAAGAGAGATTTGAACATGCTACATTACTGGCTTTGAAGGTGGAAGAAATGAGTCACCATTCAAGGAATGCAGGCGGCCTCTAGAAGTTAGAAATGGCAAGGAAAAGAATTTGAGTAGAATCAAAACCTTAAAAGGAAAAATTGGTGTACAGTATGTTCATAGGGGTCTTTGAAGAGCTTCAACATATTCCCGGGAATCTAGAAGGTACGTGTAAGGCAGTGTACGTGCTCAGGAAAGATCTGCGAAGGCCCTACTCTACCATCCTTAGCTGATTTTAAAGCTCTGCAGAAGCAGGACATAAAGACTAAAAGAATCGTAAACTACCTGCCAGGGCAATAAAATCACATTCCGACACACACAAAATTCCTTACCAAAAACTGGGGGATGCTACACATATTACAAAGATAAAAACAAGATATTGTGAATAACTCTATGCTAATAAATTTGTTAACTTAGATAAAATGGACAAACTCTTTGAAAGACACAAACTGCCAAAATTCACTCAAGAAGAAATAGATAACCTGGACAGTCCTGTGTATTGGGAGGGAATTGAATTGATAGTTTGAAACCTGCCAACAATTAAAACTCAAGGTACAGATGGTTTCACTGCTGCATTTACTAAACGTTTAAGGAAGAAATAATGCCAATTGTCCACACTCATTGTCAGAAAATAGAAAGGGAGGGAATGTGTCCCAACACATTCCAAAACCAAAGAATATAACAAACAAATCAGACAAACAAAACTGTACACCAATACCTCTCTTAACTATGTACGCAAAACTCCAACAAAATATTAGCAAGTCAAATGTGCAATTTATGAAAAGATTAATATATCACAACCGACTTAGATCGATTCCGAGAATAAAAAGCTTGTTCAGAAATAAAAAATCAATAAATAAAATTCACCATATTATCAGACTAAATTAAAAAAATATGTTCATATCAACAGATGCAGAAAGAAAAAAACATTTAACAAAATTAAACATCCATTCATAAAAAAAACTCAGCAAAATAGGAATAAGAAAGGAAGTTTCTTAATTTCATAAACGGCATGTACAAAAACCTACAGCCAACTTCACATCAGTGATAAGAGACCACTTTCTGTTAAAGAAGGATGTCTGTTCTCATCACTCTTATTCAACATCATACTGGAAGTCCTTGCTGGGGCAATGAGACAAGGAAAAGGGGCAAGGGGGGCTTTGACAAGACAAAATAAACTTTCTATTCACGGATGATATGTTGGTCTATGTAAAAAATTCCAACAATTATTAAAAAAAAAAGTCCAGAATTAATAATTGAGTTTAGCAAGGTCTCAGGATCCAACATCCACATTCAAAATTTAATCATCTTCCTATATAGTAGCAATGAGCAATTGGAATTTGAAATTAAAAACAAATTCCAATTCCAATTGTGCTAAATAAATAATAAAATAGATAAAAACAAATAAAATATGTGCAGGATGTGTATGCTAAAAAACTACAAAATACAGATGAAAGAAATAAAACAAAATCTAAAGAAATGGATACGTGTTTCTGTGTTAGTGTCATAGATACCATTATGAACATGAGTTGATATTAATACATATGCAGAAATAAATAGAAATGTATGTGTATATACAAGCTAGTATATATTCATATATTTCCTAGCTCTGTCCATTGACAGGGCCTAGAAGAAATGACATCTCAGTAGCAGGCTCCTGCAATGCCCACAGCTTCCCCAGGGCTGAGCTTCTGCCAAACAGGCAGCTTCTCCAGCGCAGGGCTCCTGAGGTACACAGAGACCAAGGCTCTCAACTGCTAGCAGCCTTCCCAGACCTTGCCTCTGGTGAGTCTGTAGGGAGTGCTTCCCATGAGACATCTCCCTGCCAGTAACTTTCCCCAGCAACCTAGATGGTAGATTTCTAGTAAGGTCCAGAGGATTTCTAGCAAGTTCCAGAGAGACGCCTGTCAATTACCCACCCCCACTCCCACACTCCCGTACCACAAATTCAGCACATTGGGGGCTCTCATTAGATATTTGTAGAATTATATATATATATATATATATATACACACACACACGTACGTATATACCTACATACATACATATATATATATACATATATATATATATAAACACATACACACAAGAGCATAAGTCAAAATGTATTGCTACTAGGGTTCCAGTTCATTCATGCAGAAGTTTATTTCAAACAAAATGTGTTTAAACATGTCTCTGTGATTCAGTGGATGGCTGCAAACAAGTTCTCCCAGTAATATACTTGTATTAGTCTCCTTAGGGTGTCTTCAAAATAAAGGATACTTTTTGTTCCATGGAAGAAAACTATTTTGAGGTCAGGGCTAACATCAAATTTTTAACAAAACTCAAGTGGACAACTTCTCAAATCATTGCAGCTTTGCAACTAGTTTATGGGATTGCTGCTCCACATAAAACAACAGTTTTTAGATGGATCAAGCTTTTTGAGGAAGGTCGGGAAGACCTCAAAACGAGCCAAGAGAGGAAAGACCGCTCAGAAGGTTATGGAGACTGGTTTCTGGGATTCCAAAGCGGTAATCTTGATAGATTGTCTTGAAGGATACAGGACTATCATAGGAACTTATGAAGAAGTTTTAAGAAAATTGAAAACTGCATTGGTGAGAAAAAGGTCAGGAAATTTGTGCTGAGTAATTTTTTTCCATCACAACAATGCACCTGCTCATTTTTCGAGGGTAGCAAGGGCTGTCCTACAAGAATTTCATTGTGAAACCTTACCCCTTCTACCCTACTGCCCTGATCTTGCCTCTTAGACTTCTTTTTGTTCCCACAACTCAAAGATCATTTAAAAAGAACACGATTTGAGTCCTTCAGGGATGCCAAAACTGCCATTTTGACATGATGTAAATCAAAGACTGCAGAATTCTTGGGGGAAGGGTTAGAAAGATGAAAACAAGGCCTTCAGAAGTGTATAGACCTAGACGGAAGATATGCCGAGAAACAATAGCTTCGCATTTGGATATTTTTGTTTAATAAAAGTTTATATGATTTTGTAGCAATACTTTTTGACTTACCCTCATGTATGTATGTGTACATATATATATATGCTGGTAATATATACTGGTATCTTGGGTAGTCCCAACTGTTCATGCCAGTTGTCCCAACATAATTATTAGTAGTAGCCATTTTACTTTCAAAATTATCCTATTTAGACAATTTATTATAGAGTATAAAAAACAAACAAATGAATCCGTTGCTGTCAAGTTCGTTCCAACTCACAGTGAGCCTATAGGACAGAGCAGAACTGACCCATAGGGTTTCCAAGGAGCAGCTGGTAAATTCAAACTGCTGACCTTTTGGTTGGTAGCTGTGATGGTTAAGATTGTATGTCAACTTGGCAGGGCCATGATTCTCAGTATTCTTATGTGATCACTCTCATGATGGGATCTGCTGTGAATAGTCAAATCAGTTGAAAGGGAATTTCCTTGGGCATGTGGCCTGCATCCAAATATAAGCAGACCTTCTGACTTTTTGCTCACTGTAGATCCTGTAGGAGGCTCCTGTTCATCTCACCTCCAGTTCTTGGGACTTGAGCTAGCAGTTTACCTGCTGAACTTGAGATTCGTCGATCGTCACAGCCTGTAACCAAGAGCCCTGCTCTCCGACCTGCTGATCTTGGGTTCACCAGCCCGTGCAGCTACGTGAATCAGGAGAAGCCTCTATCCTGATGCACAGAGTTGGGAAGTTCCAGCCTCTACAACCGTGTGACCATTTCTTTGATATAAATCTCTCCATGGATACATATTTATATGCTTTACTGGTTTTGCTTCTCTAGAGAAACCAGCCTAAGACAGCAGCTGAGCTCTTACAATTTCTGATTATACTCTTTGGTGAGAGTTCAGTGTTTATCTTTATGAACCTTTATGACGTTCACATGTAATATATATGCTGGTTTTTTTTTTCTACTAAAAGCTTTACTCCATCAAACACATGGATGACTTTGCCTTTGATGCCCAATATTTCCTTGTAACATACAAGTTGTCACCCCACCCTATATTCTGAAGCCACAGCAGTGGCCAGAACTACCCATGTACCTCTGCACAGTCATGCCTGCTCTCTCTCTTGAACCACCTTGCACCTCTTTGCTGCCTTGTTTCCATAGTGCTCTGAGCTTTGCAGCCACTCAAAGGCTGTTGTTTTTCTCTTTTTCAGACTTCTGATGCCTCGGTAAAGAGCATGCAACTTCCCATGTCCCTCAAAAGGGCTAACAGCCCTTACCTGAATGCATACTTCCTAAACCAGGAAATGCAGATTTTACTGGTTATCCACTTGTTCTTGGGTACAGAGTGATACAGAAGAGAGAGATGGATAAGCTGACTAGCATGAAAAGGAAATAGAGTTGGCAAGAAAGGCCAGAGAAAGCAGGTACATCAAGTTATGTGGTTGAGGATAAAGCCTGATTGGGCATGTGGTGATTATATACCAGATAGTAAAGTTGAAATAAGGGATAACCAGGTAAACTTCAAGATAGGTAACAGAAAAAACATGTAATGGAAAATTCAAGTGTTGGGTGGGGAATTCCTTTTAGTCACACACAAATCCTCCAAACAGGCAATGTATAGCAGAAAGAATTTAAGAAGCAGCACTATTTTGTCTGCGTTGATGAACATCACCCAACTACAGTCGCTGAAAATCTCTCTCATCAGCTGACCATCAAGATACAATAAAAACCCGTTGCCGTCGAGTCAATTCTGACTCATGGCAACCGTATAGGACAGTATAGAACTGCCCCATAGGGTTTCCAAGCAGCAGTTGGTGGATTCGAACTGCTGACCTTTTGGTTAGCAGCTGAGCTCCTAACCACTGTACATAAAATAGTTACAGCAACTGTTGAATAAAGATGGTTGAATTACCACAGTCAACCATCACAAACTGCTCCATTTCATTTTTGTTTGAATGAATCATTACCTCCTCTCATGTTTATAGGGTTTCCAGAAACTTTGAAGACCAGCCAGAGCTGCAAAGGTTGTAACCATCAGGTTGGTTGATTTATATTCGTCTTTGGTATTTTGGTGAGGAACGGAGTTTATGGTAGATCATGGGACTGCCTCTCGAGACCCAAGGGCTAAGTGAAATCAATGTTCCTTGGAAGGACGAGTAAGGACATGGATCAAGTTAGGACTTTCCCTTAGGTCCATTGATCACTTACATTGTTTCTCTCTGTTGATGACAGATTGTACTTGACAACATCCAGAGGCAGGTAGGCCCATTTTGTGGAATTATGCAGAGCGTTCAGTCACCCATTTAGCATTGTCATTGCCACCTGAAGTGGTCAAAAGGAAGGAAATATTCTTTTTTTTATTCCAGAAGACATTGAATTCAATTATGGAAAACCTGCGAGCTTCATTCTGGTCTCAGCACACGTGCTTCATGTTCAGGATTGCCTCAGGTACAGGATGTCAGTTAGCTGCAGTGCCCAGCATGGGAGGGACAAAGCTCCAGGCAGTCACTCAGAGCACCATTCTTTTGCACTGATGGCTATTGCCCAGTAGGGGCTAATCAGAGCCATTAGATTTACTTCAGAGACTTGCCACCGTGTGCATAGAGGGCAGAGATGATCAGATTCTCCCCTTAAGATGTGCTGCTGGCTAAAAATACTTCAATTAAATTTTAACTAAAAATATAGTTTGGTGCTTTCATGAACTCAGACAGGTAGTGATCACTTCTGTCCAGTTCAGGGAATAGGTGGAACATTTGTACTCAACAGAATAGCTACAAAAGGCTCTGTCATTTTGAAACTTTGAAATATTTATCCTGATAATTTAAGAGATGACTTTGGTGTTGAAGAGTAAATGCTATAAAAATGGATAGCACGCATCAACTATACATATTGGAAGACAGCTCCATGTTTTTTTTTTCCTTAAAAAATTCTAAACAACTTAAACCAGGATTTAAGATTACAAGCTCAGAAGCTGCGGCCCCCTGCCCCTCTCCCTCCCAAAAAAATCGTATCGGAAAGCCTAACTTTACCAATACAAATAAGAGCTCTGCATAGCATTTGAATTCCCATCACACCACACCTGGTAAGAATCAGCCTAGCACAGCATCATCAATCATGCGGGGGCTGTCAGTTTTGACATCCTTTAAGTCTACGTTGTGTGCTTAATGACTACATGACAAAATGTAAACACACCACACATACAGGTACGTGGAACATATATGTGTGTGTATACTTGCATTTCAGAGTTTGGTGTAAAGCAGTAAAAAAAAAAAAAAAAAAGCATAGCACACAAAACTGCCCAAGGGAGTCATTAAAATACACACATGCGCAAATGTGTTCATGCCCCCACAACAGCAACGACAACACAAAATAAGCGAAGCAATTCCTTACATGAAAACACAAAGCCCATTTTATATCGTTTACCATAATGCAAAATGAAGTAGATGAAGAAACAGATATCAACGTGTGCCCCCAAAGATGGATTATATTCTTATCAGACCTCGCCTTGCTTTTCATTGTGACACATCAAACTGTGAGTTACTAATAGAGATTCCGGAGTAGCTGGCGTGCCCAGCACAAGCCCTGTATTAATTATTCACCAGGTACAAAAAAAAAAAAAAAAAAGATGGTGAAGTACTTGAATATTTGAAAGCCCATGTGCATTTTTGGTTCAAACAACAACAACAAACTCGGATTTCAATTTTATTATTAGCAGATTGCTTGCTTTTGGTTGATCATAAGAGAAATGTTATGCTCTTCAAGAGCTTACTTATTCCCCTTACAACATACTAGAATTATTGATTTTTGAAATTTCCCTCATATTCCTGAAAAAGGCATCATTTGATGTTTTGCAAAGTGCCTGTTTTAAGGGCTCAGCAAAAACATTTTTACAATTGTAAAAGCTACCAATGCCTATTTCCTACTCTTTGAAGCCTCACCTCTTCCAACTCAGAGGTGCGGATGTAAGGAAACTTGGAATGTTAAATGCAGAGAGACAAAAATGAAAATGTAGGAGTTAAAAGCCCAAATTCTATTTCATTAAAAGGCACAGAATCTGTTTTGCCACCCGTACATCATTTTTAATTCCAAAATAGAAGGTAAAATAAAAATGAATATTTTCTTTAAGTTTTTGTATTAAATTTCTCATCTCTAATTTAGTAGATTTTCAAGGGCAACAGTTTTGGAAAATTGAATCAGCATGAGATAATATTCAAATTTCTTAAAATATTTTCAGAATTCAGATCCAGTTAATAGTAAAATTCAGTCAATTTAGAAAAAACAAAAGATATATATATATATCTATCAGTTTTCATTTTATATGTACTTTAAAGTTGCCAAATCAGAACGGAACTGCTATTAATTTTGCATTATCGGGTTATTTGTCTCAAGCAGAACTCATGCACATTCTGGGATGCTCAGCCGTTACGGTCATTTCTCTGATTCAGTCCATGCTCTGCTCTGTCAGGATTCCACATATACAGCAAAGCATACCTTCTTCCTCCTCCTTCAAATCCTAATTTCAAGGAATGATACAAAATAAAATAAAATCTTCTCTCAACTCTCTCTTCATGCTTCAAAACACCGAGACAGGCGTAGGTAAAGGTATTAAAAACAAATAAACAAACAAACAAACAAACAAAAACCAGAATGGGGAGCTATGAAAATCAATGTATAACCAGACATCTTTAGAAGCAGTCTATTCGTTACATTGTAGATGGGTCTTACACATGAGCCAATTTTTAATTTCTAGATGAGTGATTGTATACTTTAGGAATCTAACTTTACACAGAAATTCTAACGATAATAAAAGTTGCTCTAAATGTATTGTCTTTTATGTCCCTTTAAGCCATTATTTTTTTAGCTGTTGTAGAAGATCTAGAAATGCCATGTGGTTAAATAACTATTTGAAACTACATAATTCCACATAGGGGCCAGCATACTGCTAATGCACCCATTAATTCAAAGTCTATTTTCTTACTTGCTTTGAATCTTTCTCATTACCTCATTACTTAATCTAACAATGGCAACTTGCCAGAGGACCGCCCCCCCACCACAAAAAGACACCTTTCAGTTTTCACTTAAAACAACAGAGTGTATTACAAGCTAGGTATTCAGAGGCAACTTCACTGAAGAAGGGGAAGCCAGCACGCCTCTGGCCCTATGAGCTGCTCTTTCAAAGGTTACCGGCAATCACTGCTTTCAAAGGCGAGTGTTCACTGCATTTCAGAGGCCAGAATATACTTCATACAGTATTAATAAAGGGTGACACCAGAATTAATGAAAAGGTTCCATGTTCGCATATAATAAATAAGTACCTAATTAAAGGCACGGTTAAGCCAGTAGCACAGATATTGTCTTTTATATTAATATCTATTATGCTTCTTTAGCATTTAATGTGTGCCTCTTCAGCTGACTGATGCCTGAAGGGAGAACCAACAAATCGCTCAGCTGGTGGCTGGCACTGGTCTTGAAGAAAGCTAGTGAGGAACACTTTGCCGCCTTTCAGAGTCTCTCCACCAGCTGTCATCAGCTATGGGTGCTGAAAAGAGCCTGTCACTTCATCCAAAGGGATTTACTTGGTCCGAAGGAAAATTTAAATACAAAGCATGCAGCTAAGAAGCTAGTGAAAAGGATTATGAGAATACAAGAACACATGTGTATGAGACACTAATACATCTTCAGGGAATTTCGGATCCCCAAAGCCAGGATTTCTGCCAGGGCCAGGGTGGTAGACGGATGCAGGGACCTTTGCTACTAGAGTTATTATCGTCCAACTATTCAATCCAACTTTATAGGTCTTTCATCCAGGCCATTAAACGCAAACACAAACGGGATCTCCCATCCCTTCAGTGGCAGACTAAGAAAACACTTTCATTTTGTATTATTGCTGGGGATCCTCTGCTTGCAAAATACTCCGTTTCCTTGTGGACACGGTCTCGTTTTCTTGCCCTTGGCCGAGTTTACCAATGGGGTACACCTAATTGCTTCAGAGTAGTGAAGGGAAACCAAAGCATGAGACATGTTAGATTCACTACTCTGTTCAACAGGAGACTTGTGGACACAGTTAAAACAAGAGAGGATGCCCCTGAAATGCCCATGGCTAGGGTCCTTGGTGGAAGGGTGGTGGAAAGCTACTCCCCTTAGCAGGAGAGAACAAAGATAAAGTCCCCGCCATCCCAGTGAGAGGATGCAGTGGGGGAAAGAAGCCTGCGGATTTGACTGACATGAGAAAGCTAAGGGGAAGGTCATTTCATTTATAGAAGGAAAGAAAAAAAATCACAGTTCAAATGTAGACGCCAACATTAAAAGTGTATATATTCTTTATCCCTATTTGCAGGGCAGTCTGTCCAATTCATGAGAGCAGCAAGTGGCTTGGCCGATGCTGACCCTTTAGAGGAAAACTTTACAGCATCTGGACCACCCTATTAGCTCCAGGAGGGTGGAGGAAGGACAGTCACATAGACAGCGAGCTGTGTAATGGCCACCAAGACAGGATGTGGGCACAGTGGCAGTGGAAGCTCCTACCCAAGGCGTGGTTTGCCTATTTAAGGCTGGTGGAGCCTCGTGACACGTGGTCAAAGAATTTTAAGGGTATAAAGTAGAGAGGAGAAGATAACCCTACAGTAGTGATAAAAGCAATGGAATATGGGTCACAGGAGAGGCTTTCATAGATGGCAAGAAAACCTCCACTCTCAGAGAGAGTCCACTGAGCAAAGAGAAGATCTGAGGCAAAAACGCTTTTTGTGGATTTTAGGAGAAATTTGACATAAACTATGATGAGAAGCGTTTGTCAAAAGGAGCAAGCTGTTCTGAAGTGCAGCTCAAGTTGAAGAGTCTGCCTTTAGATGTCACTACAACCTCACTTCTGCATTTCCAAAATTTGCATGCAGGATTAAAAGAGTTTGACTCCAGCCCCTACGCCCTGTAGACAGTCCAGGAGATGCTGTACTATTATCTGAATCTCTTCACAGAGGCTATCATGTAGCGGTCCCAGCAAAGCTGATTAGGGAAGCAGCTTGACTCTGTTGTAGCCTTTATGCCAGCCCCAAGCTGCCTTCCCCGGTCACCTTATTCACTGTGGAGACAGGCCCTGAACAAGGCTGTAACACAACAAATGCAAACGAGAGGCGCCTTCCTCCGCTCCAACAGAGTTGGCGGTAATACGGAACGGCTTAATATATACCCAGAAGTGATTGATACTCCTTCCCTTTCTCTGAGGCCTTCGTTCTAATACACTCTTTTTAAACCAGTATTTCTTATTTAGGAGTACGACTTCTGTTTTGTTTTGGGGCTTTGCTTTTTATTTTTGTCCTAGACAGAGAAAAGATACATAGACGTACATATATATATATGTATAACATATGTATACACACACACATACACACACAATAAAAGCTGAGAAAGAAGGAAACTGCGTAAGGCGGAAACCTGTCAGAGAAGGAAATCGCAAATATTTTCCACTAATAGAAAGCAATGGAAGAATGGTAAGACCGCACCGTGGCAAAGGCGGAAAACTGACGAGACTCAGACAAGGCAGTCCCATGGAGTTCCGGCTGTCACGATTTCACTATACCTTCAGATAATAAATTTAAAGAATAATAGCATAGTATTTCAAGATTTCTACAAACCCCAGTGGGTAATATTTTTAACAAGTTCCCAGCAGTTTCTGAGGGAAAAAAAGAAGAAGAAGAAAGAAACTTGACCACCTCCTTTATCGTCCTGTTTTGCCTACTTAAAGGTCTTCCCTTCCGTGGCAATGCGGCATTTGTGCTTGAATTACTTTTCTACAGGAAGGCATGGCAAATGCTTGCAATTTAACAGCCATGTATCCAAAAAAGTCCAACTGACTATTAGACCAGAGACTAACTCTGATAACTGGCATCCAATCTAAAATCTGAGAAACTCGTAGACAAATCAAGTATCCAGTGAAAACATTACCAAATGCTGCACCACGCAACTGCCTATACATCTCTAATCAGTATTCATATCCTGTCCTTAAAATAAACAGAAAACAGATTTCTCCGTTTTCCCTAAAATCAATCTTTTGCAGTATCTGTCAGTTTCTTTCTCCCAATTAGTATTCTAGATTCATTAATTTTCGTTGTAAGTTAATTTTTTTTAACGCACCTTGGCACGGGTGTTTCATTCAATACTTGTAAATGAAATGACAGAATAATACTGTGCTCCTTAAGGCCTGCCAAACCTGTAACTTTGTTCATGAATCGAGATGAGTCAAAGACACCTTATTAATTATTGCTTGCCTGGTAGGTTAAGCTTTGGCTTTTCACCTCCCTGGCCCAAAGAACAAGATTGCCTTTGGCCGTGTCCAAGGGGCTCATTAAGGCATCTCAAGGGAACAGGAAGAAATTGTTAGTGAAAAGCAATGGTCAGTACCTCTACTAGAGACCAGCAGGCTGCGTGGAGTACACCTGTCATCAAACTGGCCTGGAAATGTCTGGAGACCACTGTGCTCTCTTTGTGATTTGGGAAGTTATCTGAAACTGCTGAAACCAATTCATAATTGATGTGTGCACACAATTATAATCCTCCAGACAACTCAAAAATGTTGCAGTTGCAAGCCTAAAGGAGTGGTAAACTTTAACATGCATGGCATAAAATAAGATATTTGATATAATAAAAGAGGAAACTAGTCTGTTTCCTGCATTGGCAGCAGGAAAGTAATTGAATATATGCACGTTTTTCTTAATGAGCATAATTATATACAGCTTTTTGACAGCTGGTAGACTGGGGTAGAGGCAATATCATAAGATATATATTTCAAGTTATTTATAGCACACATATTTCTATGTGTACATAATTTCTATTGTACATAAAGGGGAAACGTCTCCTCCAGGTGAGGTGATCCATTAGACCTGGGTATTTGTTTCAAACAGAGACATGTGCTCCTGGAAGTTTGGAAGGATTGGGGATTGGGAATTCTGGCAATGGACTCATAATTCCTAGCTACTTCATTCACTCACTCCTTGTATTGAAAAGATTTGTTAAACTTTCAAAATGGCAGGTCCCTCCAGACGGTTATGTAATGAGGTGGCAAAGTCCATGGGTTGATGTGTTGGGTGCACCAATGCAGTCAGTCAACAATGGCTATTGATCGCTCACTGTAGCCTGAATGCCGTGCTAGGCCAACCTGCTTGTGATGACACATGAATTGGTATTGGATGTCAATGAAAAGGAAGCCCTGAAATGTCACCAGGACATTTTGCTGGGACTGTTGCTCTATGGAATATCTTCCTGAACGCAACAGACCAAATGCATTGAATATGAGAAGACATGGATCCCTACTCACAGTGCTATCGATATAAATTTTCTTTAAGATAAATCCTCCAAAAGTTCTTTTTCAAGGCCAGTGAAGAATAAATGCTCTGAGTGTTGATGAACTCCATGCCCAGAAACAGAGTCCAGCTGTAGGGCAGGTTTAGAAATTTTCTGGTTTATTCAGTCCAGACTGAGATTGGCCTCTGATTTTCCAACGTTCCTTGCCATACTCATTGTAGAAAATTACAGCATAATTATAGATACAAAATATAGCAGCTCAAGTATTTTCGCACAATTAAAGTATATCCCTAAATGCTTGTGTTTGGTTAGATTGAAACTTTATATATTTCTTTGGAAGCTGAGTGCAACATGAAATCAAAACTCTTAAATTTAAATTAATAATTAAGAGTTCTAAAACAACCCTATCAGATAATAAATATCAAGGTAATTTTATTTTTTTTCTGTAACTCCTTGCCCTAGATATTGTTTATCATGGGAAATAAAACCCTAACCATATTAGCTTAGAAAAGAGTGTACAGTACAAAGTTTGAATAGATTTGATAAGTTGTATGAATAAAACATGTAGATCCCCTCAGATCATTTTTTAAATTCTGAGTATAAAACTAGTAATCATTTACCAGGTAGCCCCCACCACTGTCCCCCCCAAAAAAAGCCCTAAAAAAACAAAAACAAAAAACTGTTACCTTCGAGTCGATTCAGACACATAGCGACCCTATAGGACAGAGCAGAACTGCCCCAGAGGGTTTCCACGGAACAGTTGATGGATTCGAACTGCCAGCCTTTTGGTTAGCAGCTGTAGTTGTTAACCTCTATGCCAAAAGGAAAATTAATTTGAATTTTTTAACTTAACAAGATTTTCATAAAATCTGAGCTTATGGGCAAAGTCATGGTGAAAGTTGAAATCTATTCAAGTTTTTCCAGTTAAAATATGTGGGTTGTTTCATTCAATTCGTTTGACAAGCTTAATAAAATAAAATTAAAAAAAATTAAATATGAGATTTGGAGATATAAAAAAATATTTAGGATATGACCTATTCCATACAAAATCAAAATACGAAATACACATGCTTGAGCGAGCTTCTGGTTCTATTCAATACACAATTCATATGAAATAAAAGTCACGCTCTTAGGTTTGTATACGCCAGTGTTTCTTAACCTCTCTTTTTTTTTTTCTTATGACCCTTAAGGAGTCTTTGTACACATTTTTTCCCTAATTGTCACCTTCCCCGTGAAATTTTAATATCACAGATACACTGTATATCTGTTGATGTACTGTGGCTGTTTAAAACCCGAAGACCAAACCCATCGATCTGACTCATAGTGACCCTGTAGGACAGAGTAGAACTGCCCCATAGGGTTTCCAAAGAGCGGCTGGTGGATTCCAACTGCCAACCTTTTGGTCAGCAGCGTGAGCAAACCCTTGTAGTAGCTAAGAATTTTCACCCTTCAAGAACCAATTTCCACCCGCTTGGGGGCGATATCGCCCCTATTGAGAATGCATAACCCATTACCATTGAGTTGATTCCGACTCATAGCAACCCTATAGTACAGAGCAGAGCTGCCCCCATAGAGTTTCATATACTAATTCTCATTTCCAGACAGGGTTTTGATATATTATCATTATTTTGTAATTTTATTGTTTGTAATAATCTTCTCTCTTTCTTTCCTCTTAACAATAACACACCATTGCTAAATGATAAGCAGATACATTCTCTTTTCCATGTCTTTGAAGGTCTTGGAAGGGAGAGTTTCACGGAAGAATGAGAGAAATCAATTTTGTGAATTGTTTATGTTCCCCCCATAAGACCTATTAGTGCAGAGTCTTAGGGTAAGCACCTAGGACTTGACTTGGGAGAGCCCATGGTACATACAGCCCACACTTTGCAGCAACGGCTATGTTCGCAGCCCAAACAAACAAATCACCAAACCCACCATCACGCTTCCCTTCCCCCTGTCCCCATGGGTCACTGGCCCTGCAGGGCTGCCCTCCAGCCTGTGGCCCCCGTTTGGAAGCCAAGCAGGTGAGGAGCAGTGAGAGCGCTTTTGATGTTGCCAGCTCCCATTTGCCACCCAACTTTTTTCCCTCCAAAACCTCCTCAGCAAACTTCAAAGGCCTCCTTGCTTCTTGCCTTAATCCAGTGCACTGAGACCTCTAGTTCAAAGAACTTCCCTTAAACCCTCTTCTTAAACTGCAACCCAAACTTTTTTCTTTCCTTTCCACAAAGTAGCAATTACAGCTCCGTTGCATGGCGATTGGGCTCGGCCGATCCGCTCCTGCTATTAATTAATCTCACAAAGGGGGCTCATTTCCTGGCATTCAAATTGACAAGAGACCAGAGAACAGAAAACCCTTTCAAGCAGTTCCAGCTCACGGAGGGGAAGAAGTATCCGAGGAGAGAGCCCCACAGTATTTGAGGTGGAGGGCACATTTGATACTCCCTGTACATTTTGCTGATTGAATGATTTTTGTTAATGGAGAGCGCTTTACTAATCTTTTACCTGCAAAGGCTTAAACAGAGGAAATACAGCACAAATGTAGCTGAATTTTGACAGGGAAGATTCACAGGAGCGGCTTTTCTATTTCAGCCTACCAAATGCATCTTCTTGAGCATTACACTTCACTTTAAACAGAAAGTGTTCACTTTACTCACACAGAAAAGCCCTCGGAAGAGGAGGAGATGAAGAAAGGCAAGAAAGCAGTGTACCAGACAAGAGATTAAAGCTTTTTATTCAGTATCTCTTTCGTATTCAAATTGTGCTAAGGGCCCTGTGAAAGTTAGAAGCGAGCTTGTTCAGGAGGGCTTCTTAAGTGTGTACATGGATTTCATGGGAATAGTAAAGAAGCCACAGACTGCGTAATAAAAGAAAGATAAGATGTCCTATATAAAACAACTCAAGAGTGGTTCAATTACTTCAGCAAACCATCAAGGCAACCTTTGAAGATTTGAGAAAACACTGTCAAAATTTAACAAAAACTCATGTAGCAGGTTTTGTACCAATAAATGTTTGTATACTCTGAGAATTGCTTAAGCTGTATTCCCCCTACATGAATATTGTTTACATCATTGATATGGACGTGGAAGGGACCAGTGCATTTTGATGGGGCCAGCTATGGAAGAGGAAGATTCTTTATTCAAAAAAAAAAAAAAAAAAATTCCTCTGAATTATTTGGAGTCAGATCTTCAAAAACCGGGTATCTCTGATTAAAAACTAATAAGCTTGCGAATTTTCTGAAAAACAGTAAAAATAAGCTTGAAAGCCGATCTCTATATGCAATTAAAAGATTAACTCAGAAATTCAGATTTTTTTGGATCAAAGCTTCCTATTATAAGGTGAATTTAGAAATTGTCTCATTGTACCTATCGGCTGCTTTCAGTACTGTTAGAGCAGACATTAGGGTGCTGGCCAAATGAAACAAATCTTGTGCTATTGAAGTCAATACTGCAGAATCTAATGCATCTAAATCTTGTCCAAGTCCCTTCAATGTAGGTATGAACAAATTCAAGTTTTATCCGCTTGCACAATTGGTAATTTTTTTTTAATCTCACCCAAATGACCCAGATACTCTAGTTTTATGTCTTCAACTAAAAAAAAAAAAAGTCATCCACAATAGCCAAATTGATCACCAACAGTTTACTTAAAAAATAAAGGTAGAAATTTTAAGAAAAAGAGCAGTTTGATGAGAAAGATACCCTTGAGTAATCAGAAACCTTGGCAAACCAGGAAGTCCCTCTGGCCCATGACCTCCGCTGGGTCTGACATGGTGAAAAGTCATCAGAGCAGGAACAGGTGGGGATCTGCAGGTGGTGGGGCACATAGGTCCTCTTCAGGGGTTGTTATTCTGAGGTTGGACCATGGCTTCACTGTTAGGATTGTTTGTTTACCAGGGCAGAAGGCTGGGCCTCCCCAGTGCCCAGAGCCACGTTTGGATCATAAAGGGTTCTGAAGACAGATGCAAGCGCGTTGAAAGCAGGGCAGGGGTAGCAAGCAGGATCGATTAGCACCTTGTGTTATTTTCTGGACAGTGAACATCACCCACTCCGTGAAGAGCTGTCTCTAGTGTCTTGGAAGCACATGCCTGAGTTTGATGGGGGAGATGTAGCAAGAGGAGAGACCCATCCAGAAACAGACACAGAGAGATAAAAAAGGGAGACACTGAAGAGACACCAAAACCAAACAAGGAGTCTCAACCGCACTCGGCCACTAACTAAGCAGATGGAGGCTCCTCAGAAGAAAGGCCCCGTGACCCACTTCTGAAAAAACCTGCCATGGAAAGCCACAGTTCTGCTCTGACACGTGTGGGGTCGCCATGAGCCAGGATTGACTGCTACTGGTACTTGTAAGCCCCAAAAATATAAATCAGAAAGAAAAGTAATTTCACGATTTCTTCTTTGCTTTTTTATCCCGTTGCTTATGCTTGCTTTCCTCTCTAGACAGCCATCACCTAACATTTTCTTTGCAGTACCCACCTCGATATTTACCAGTTTTTACAGGGAAATATAATGGCTTTTCCAGAAAATTCTAGCAGCCCTCAACAGAGAACTCACTCACAGGGTTTAAACATACACTTCTTAATGGCTAGAATCATATACGAGAAATATTTTAGGGAAAAAATTGGATGTAGGAATTTGTTTTTCAATCATCATATAGTTTTAACCCCAGTGAGTTTTAAAACTGAAACCTTCTTTGCAACTTTAATACACTAACAACAAACTCAGCCACAAAGATTCACTCTAGTAAATACATGGTGTGAACCGAACGGAACTGGACGTAAGTATTGGGTTCTATTCGCCAGTCTTCATAATCAATGTTAGATGCTGTGCGATCGAATCTAGTGCGGTGTTCTGAATCCAACAAAGAGACAGCGAAAGGAAAGAAATGATGGGGCTGGAATCCAGTGCTGCAGTAGCCGTGGGAGATAATGATCAAGAAGTAACTTGAGAAGATAGGGTCATATATTTTCCCTATGAGAAATAAAGCTGTAATTAGATTGCACAGTGAATTAAGGAATTTGCAAAATCTGGTGTGCAACAATAAAATAAAATCAATTTGAAAGATTACTTATCAAAGGTCCACCTTTTAGCTCACTCGTTGGAGAACATGAGTGACACAGCTTTCAGGCACAGCACCTCTGGACCTTGAGTTCTAAAAAGAAGTAACCTTCCTTTGTTAAGAAATATAACCATGTATTTCTCTTTGTTTTGCATAATTTTCTACGAAACTCTAAATCTCTGTCTCTCTCACTGATTGTCTGTCTCTCTCACACACACACACATTGCTAACGGAGGAAAGAAACTGTACAGTACAGATATTTTGCCCATTAAATTGTTTTAATTTTCCTCCTAATTAGACTTCAATGTAACCAGGTCTGTCAACGTATCATTAACAGAAGCAAAGGAGCAATGATACTTAATATTTCAGCTTATAGGACATTTCCCTACAAAGGTGGAAGGATTTAGACTTGAGTGGCCTTTATCATAACTCTTAATAAGTAAGTGATATTCTGAGTTCATTTTTATAAAGAAATATTTTACTTCATTCTGAATGGGATGTCTGTTTTCAGAAATAAATTGATACTAGACTCTGTTCACTTGAATCTCTAGAATATGAAATATCTATCTTTTCAAAGTAAAACTATATGTTCACTTCAATTAACGTGGTAGAAATTCCCAATTTTATTCAGATTGGCATGGATATATGGTAAAGAAAAAGGTCAACATGAGAAGGGAAAAAGCAATAAAAATGTCTCCCTTAAAAACAAAAATGATTAAATTTTATTTCTTTCTTAAATAAGCAACTATTACAACCACGAGTTGCACAGAAGTCCTCTGTGTAGGTGGCAAAGCAGCGTCCGTGCTTTTGAATTAGCAATAAAGGAAAGGAACAGTCGTAAGATGTGCGAACGGATACCATTAGATCTTCAGATCACAGGGATTCAGTATTGTGCATTGTTACAAAAGCCTTAATTTCTAAAAGACAGAAATCATCATATTCAAGTTCATTAAAGCAAGAATGAATATGAAGAACTCCTAATTACTTTAGGACTTACAAAATGGTTTGAAAGGGAGCCTAAACCCGTTACAATCGTTGAAAGAGCATGATAGAGTCTATGACAAGTGTCTTGAAGATTATAGAAAGAGCTACTCATATTTTCCTACTTAGTTTGCTTATGAATATCAGCCTAATTGAATTCTTCTGAATTCAATTTTTATTGGGAAGCCTTGCTGAAAAGTCTAAAACACCTGTCAAGGTGTCCCGTAAGATAAAAGGACATTGGCTCTCTACTGTTAACCGGGAACTGGCAGTAAAATCTACCCAGTGAAATACAAGCCGAATGTAAAGACCACTGAGAGAGTAAACTCTCACTTGAACACACATCTGTGATTAAACTACTAGAAGTCTCCGTTCCACCACGGCTCCCTCTAGCTTGCAGGCACAGTGTGGACAGGGGATTCATCTTGCCACAGATTTCCCATTGCATAGAACAATGCTGGGCACTTAGCAAATGCTCCATAATTATTTGATGCTTATTATCTAAAGTGCGTGTCTATCGACAGAGTTTGGTTTGTCTGTTTCAGCTAACACGACTGTTCAGTCAACTGAGGCTAACTTGTCTTTTTGTATTTCCTTTTCCCACTTCACTAGCCAGGTTGGTTTCTTCAAGGAGATAATGACTTACGCGATAACAGAATAACCCAGTTCATTCCTTAACCCCACCCCTCTGGAGAGATGGGTGGCAACAGAAGTCTATCATGACCAAGGTGTTCTTCTTGCCTAGAACGTATCCTAAAAGAGTACACACCCTGGTTTTAAACCAGGAGGGCTTGGAGCTCAGTTTCAAAAAACAGTAGTGCTTCCAGACACGTCACAAAAACGATCAACGTCTGAAGTAGGATAAAGAAACTTCTATAGAACCATTTTTTTGTGGAACTGAAGAGAGGAATGTATTACCCCATATGAAGGATGGCAAATTGATTCCAACTACCTAGATTAATGGCAAGTCGTAAGCGCAGGCTCACACACAAAATATTGTTGAATCGAAGCTGAACTTTGAGATCCGGTATGGTTGGTCACTTATATATTTCAACAAATATGTTGAGAAATCTTATTTTCCAAAAAGGCAAGAGAGCAACTGAGCTCAGAAATCTACATTAGCTCTGTCTACATATCTTTATCATATACAAGAATGCAGTTTCATGCACAGAAATCCCAAGAAATTATTTGACCTCTTACCTTTACCTTAGATTTGTGATTTCCTGGGGAATGCAAAAGCAGATATTAAGGAAAATTTTCTTTAAAAATTGTACATAGGTTTTATGTAATTTAAGATTTAGTTTCATCACTTAGAAAAAATGAAAATGTAACACTCTAGAACAGAAAAATGATATACTTTTAAAATATTTCAGTGATGATTTGTCAGAGGAAAACAGAAAGCCTCAATAGAATCTTTACACATTTTACGGAGCCCTGGTGAAGCAGTAGTTAAGAGCTGAGCTGCAAACCAAAAGGTCAGCAGTTTGAATCCACCAGCCGCTCCCTGGAAACCCTACGCGGCAGTTCTACTCTGTCCTACAGGGCCGTTATGAGTTGAAATTTTCCGGATGGCAGTGGATTTGGTTTGGTTTTTTGATTTGTTAGTATGGTATGGACACAGCCTGTATAAAGCGTCTTTTGCATTTATAGTACAAGATTTATAGTAATCAGAATGATTGAGGTTATTTTAACATACAAACAAAAATCTAGTTGATATACCAAATTTGATTTCTTTGAATGTTATAAAAATTTCATAATTTTTTCATTGCCAAGCCAGTTTGCTATTTTTCTTTTTGATTTTGCAAGCTGTTGAATAAATTGTAATTAACCTTTCATGACAACATTCTTGTTAAACATAAAAATCTCATGATATCTTTTCCTGTTTCACGAAAGATACAAGCAAATTAGGAAACAGGGATTTTTCAGGTCAAATTTTTCCACATTTCCAGACTATCAGCAGGTGCTTGACCACCATTATATAGATTTGTGTGGACCGATGTTCCTTTCCACATTGATATTATAAATAGTTCTGTTTCAGTAAAAATTAGTTTGAAAGTTTAAAAGGGGAAGATGTTTCAAAGTGCTTGTAAATGAAAACTGGGAAAAAAGCAAATGTTAAGTTATTCAATAAATTAGTATCACTATGGAAACGCTTTTTCATCTGTGTTCCTTAAGTGTCTAACACAGGAAACTAGGTCTCCACACAGTCACCTTCCCAGCTCCTCAGCTGTTTGCTCTAAGTGTAAAGAGTGAATGTGTGGGGGGCTAAAGGTCTTCAGCTTTAACTGGTTACTTCATCACTTCTACAAATTTGCCATCAGTCTACAGTCCTGAGCTCCTGTAATGAAAAGGCATAGACAGATTGAAAAGTTACTTCAGTTCCAGAATGGGCGTTGGCACGTTAATTAAGTACAACGTAATAGTGACTATATGATTACAGTCACGTGCCGCATAATGTCCGTTCCGGCAACGTCCGATCGCATAGACATCTGTGGTCCCATAAGGTTATAACAGAGTTCAGGAATCCCAACTGGAGAATGGGACATAGAAGGCATAACTGAATGTAGCAAAAGCAACAGCTTCGCCCATGCAACACATGTGTCTCATGTCTCTTGTATACAGGCAGTTTCCAAGTTACAAATGGGATCCGTTCCTAAGTCTGTCTTTAAGTTGAATTTGTAGGTAAGTTGGAATAGGTACATTCGGCTCTTACTTAGTGTCAGTTAGTCAAATGTTTGTGTTAGTATATAGTGTATGTTTTAACTTTCTATGGATCTAGAAAACTTAAGAAACACTTCCACGCAATGTTTTCATGAGCATCACAAATTAGTACTTGCATTCGTTGTTATGATACATTGTATTCAACTCAAATTTTTAAAATAATGGACTTTATGACAGTCTGCTCTTACGTACAAGTTATCCGTGAATCAGACATTCCTAACCTGAGGACTGCCTGTAATATGGTGTTCACACAAGGTCCAAATCACGTAACTTCCTGGTTCACAGAGCATATCGTGGACGTTAAGTGATGCGTGACTGTGTATCTGTTGGTTAATGGGGACCAAAGAGAAATTGTTTTATGTCCAGTTCACTGCCTTTAACTGCTATTATTTATTACTTGAAAAACACGTTTTTGTCATATATATGCCCTTTGGGAAAGAAATGGCTCCTTCTTCGTGGTACTGTGATTTACAGAGATAGTATGATTCCAACATAAACTGGTGTAAGTCCTTTAACTTGGTGAACCACAGCTTTTATTTTCTTTCAATTTAAAGTATTTGTTATTGGAAAAACTATTTACTGAATTAAAAATTTAAAAATGTTAACTAATCCTGAAAGCTCAGTCACGATGTGGATATTTTTCAGATATGGTAATTTGAGGGAGGTGAATGAGAGGAAGGGAAGGCATAGGCAGAGAGAAGAGAAAAAAGAAAGATTAGAGAAAGTAAATGAGTAGGCATTATTTAATAACAGAAACAAGCATACGTAGGGGTTGAGAAATGGGATGGGGCATATTTTCTTGGAAAGATTATCTTTTTGTTTGGACTTAACTCCTTAAGCCTATAACTCATGGTCAACGGAGTAAAATTCGACCGTGCGGAGCTACTCTGAACAGCCAGACTGCCTGCTTATTTAGGTAAAGAGGGTTTATGGGGAGAGCTTTGCGCCACTCCAACTTCCTGAATTCCCTCCCTCGCATGTCCTGATTTATGTTTCCTACCGATATAATCAGGGAACATTGATGGTTCACTGGTAGAATTCTTGCCTTCATGTGAGAGACCCAGGTTTGATTCCTGGCCAATGAACCTCACATGCAACTACTACTCCTCTGTCACTTGTAGCTGGTGTGTTGCTTCGATGCTGAACAGGTTTCAGTGGAGCTTCCAGACTAAGCCAGGCTAGGAAGAAAGGCGTGGCAATTTACTGCTGAAAATCAGCCAGTGAAAACCTTATGGATCACAATGGTCCAATCCACAGATGGTCATGGGATGGGCATGGTTTGTTTGTTGTGCATGGGACTGCCTTTAATAGGGGCCAACTGAACAGCAGCTAACAATAAAAACACTGATATAATCTAAAGAATTCAATTTTCATTGTTTCAATTCTGAGAAATGTACTAAAGATATGTTAAACTAGAATGCTCCTTAGAAGCAAGTCTGGTGAAATTTCTCACTTAATTTGGACACATCATCAGGAAAAAACAATCACTATAAAAGGATATCGCGTCTGATAGGTTAGAGGGCCAGTGAAAATGAGGGGAATCCTCAGTGAGATGGATTGACACAATAACCACAGCAACAGCTCAAGCATAATAACTTTCATGAAGATGGTGTATCAGTTGGCAACGTTTACTTCTGTTGTACCTTTGGGCACTATGAGTCAGAGCAAACTCAACAACAACAAAATAAACTTAGAATACTTCTCTTGCTGTATTTTGTAGGCCTTACACTGTATTTTGTTGTTGTTAGGTGCTGTTGAGTTGATTCCAACTCATGCTGACCCCATATCCTTCTGGTGCATGGAAGAAGATTAACAGACCCCAGAGCATGAACATTAGCAAAGGTATGTGGAGCCTCTTAGTCAAGAAATTTCCCAAAATAGAACTAGTTAAACAGCTGGAGCTGAGGATAGGCATAGTACCGGACAAAGGGAAAAATTAAAACTGCCCCATTGTTACAAAGTTAAAACCAAACATAGCACATTAAACCTTTTTTGCTCAATGTTCTGTATATCATAAATCTTAGGTTGATTGGAACAATTGTCCCAAGCCTCCTTTTGCAATAAATGCATGGGTGGACTAACATTTTTATAATTTTGTCAGATATGTTTTCTTTCCCAAATATCTGGACTAAAAAGAATTAATAGTGAATTATCTCATCTTTGATTTATAAAGAATTTGTCTTTATAAAATAAATGCAGACACCCGTTTAAACCTAATAAACTAATGCTTCAATAAAGCAAAAAGCCAATTTTATCTTTTTCTGAAGATTAGGTACAATTTTGGTGAAATATAGAAAATGCAATGAACATTGTATTGCTAAGGTACCTTCAGAGACAATTTTAGAAATGTGGAAGCATAGGCTAAATAGGAAAAGGATTGGCCCTTTAATCTAGATTTTTTTTTTTAACTAATTTTTTCACTCATTTTTTCTCACTTTTTAAGTGAGATTTTGATAATAAAATTTAAAATTATGCCACTTATACATTTTTTCTGGTGACTTTTTTAAATATAGTGCACCATTTAAATGATACATTTTATTTCTGAAATTTGACATCGTTTGTACTCAAAACTTTTAAAAAAATATTAATACATGGTTAATTTTAAAGAGCACTTTCTTAAGCATATTAGGGATCAAAAACCCTTATAACAAGTAGGCAAGGCATTTTTCAAGAGAATTACTTTTGGAGTTTACTTGTATTATTTTTACATTTCAATAAGTTGCATATTATTATGAGATCAGCAAAGTACCCAGATGGAACTGTATCAGAACATTGTTGAGCATGGAATACTGTGCATTTTTCCAATAGTCCCCAATTATGCCAACACCTGGGCTGCATCAATTTGTGCTGACCGCTGTGAAATTATGTTGTGTTCAATAGGCCTTACAATTTCTCATTTCTCACCTGTGGTTGAGGACTTCTATTGCTCTCACGAAAGTATAATATTCTTGTGTCGAGGAAGATAAATCATATGAAGCTATTTAAACTATTTTATATTTTCATCCTGAAATATACACTGTTCTTTAAATGTTTTCTGATCTTCTAAACTGACAACTTGCATATTTTTAGATCTAATCTAATATTACACCAAAAATCTCTAAAATGATAAATATTTCCACATTTCCTCGGACTAAAAAATGTAAGTCTTTATTTGGAAATAGTCAACACTTGAAGCCCAAAGAGTTTGAAGGGCTTCAGTTATTTTTGATGCACATTTCAATTTGAGAAAGGGAAAAATACACGTGTCAAAGAAAGTCACAAAAGGTGGGTGAATACAACAAAAGAGCCTGGGTGAAAACAATCTGTCATCTTTGCTATTTTATCTTCAATATGAAAATACTAAACATTAGTACATTGGGGAGTATTGTGATGATTCACTGAATTTTAGAGTGTTTATTCTGATATTTGGAACTGAATCGGTACATTCAGAAATGTTAGATTGCGTGTTAATGAAATAATGCTGCTATCATAATTAAAATGTAAAGGGATTTTATTAAATCTTAATAAAAAAGAGTCAGTTGTAGCAACAAAAGTGCAATGAGAAGACAAAAGGTGGGCAAATGCACCGAAAGTATGAGCACCAAAAACCTACGTCACTCATCTTTAACCGTTAATCACTTCCAGAAGGACAGGTCTAAACCCAAAAAAACCAAACCCGTTGCCGTCGAGTCAATTCCGATTCATAGGGACCCCACAGGACAGAGCAGAACTGCTCCATACGGTTTCCAAGGAGCAGCTGGTGGATTCGAACTGCTGTCCCTTAGCAGTCACTAGAGTGGTTTTGATTTCCTACCTCAAGTAAAAGAGTAGGCTAGAGACAAAGGGTTGACTGAGGAGGTTTCCTGCTCAAGTTTGGTTTATAAATGGAATAATAAATGTTTTCTAAATGATTTTGTGAATGTACTTTAGAGTTATTTTCCCCAAGTTGGGATTCTTTCTGAATCTTTCGTAAATGCAAATAGTAAACCATATGGTACACTCTGCCAGGTTGTAGAGAGAGACCACGCACAGCTACTTGTTACAACAAGCATAAATCAATGTGAAACTCAGAGACTATAACTTATATCCAGTTTATTACTATAGACACATTTATTGGGATAGACTTTTTACAGTCTCATAATATTCTGAGAAGCTCACCATAAACTATTAATGAGAGAGGAACGCTGTTAATAACGAACCTTCCAGAGCAGTTATTTTCAGGAGTTTTTTGACTCTAGGAATGAAATTAAGGTTTTGAGATAGTAAACATATACCCTTAATCTGCTAAAATACCTAGAAAGAAATATATCAACCTGATATCATTTCAGAAATATAAACTACAGTAAGAATTTTGCGAAGTATGAAGTCTTTTAAATATTGATACCATTGTATGATATTATAAAATATTTATTCTCCTTCCCATTTTAAATGCGTTAAACAATTCCTGATTTTCTGCCATTATTCTAAGGTAGTTTGAGTTCTTAAAAATGGTCATGGACAAAATTTTATTAACTGGTATTATTTAATTTAGGTCACTTGGGTTAAATGTTTTTAACATATAAACTTTTAATTGCTGTTTTTCAATGGTATTTTTTTTTTAATATTGTCCACCGCAGTTAAGTGTATTATCACCAAAGTATCACATGGTATTGCAACCTTAATAAAAGTGACTTAATTAACTTGTCAGGCTTTATCAACCGCCGAGTAAATAGATAAGCCCCATTTCAGTGATTTTTTTTTTTTTCATTTTGCGTATGCTGATTCTGGCTGCCTCAATTACCCTGATCTTTATAGACCTCGTCACTGATCTGTCACCCAAAGAACCAATCTGACAGTGCCTTTCCTCATAGAATAGAACTAGGTGCGTGTCCACACATATGTCTTCAAAAATAGCATATTACAGGCTTTCAAGATTTCTCTTTTGCAACAACATATTAGACTGAATGAAATAAAATTGTAAATATTTGACTCTTTTGCCTTACTATTTTGGGGTTTCTATAGATGCTTATGTGTGTTCATTTTTGTTTATGATTGAGCAAGAGAGGAAGACCCCCAACAAGATGGACTGACACGGTGGCTACAAAAATGGGCTCCAACAGCAACCAATACTGACTATACCGTGGACCGCCAAAAGAACAAATACATCTGTCTTGGAAGAAGTACAGCCAGGATGCTCCTTAGAAGCGAGGATGGTGAGACTTCATCTCAGGTACTTTGGACCTGTTATCAGGAGGATCAGTCCCTGGAGAAGGACATCATGCTTGGTAAGGTAGAGGGTCAGCGAGAAAGAGGAAGGACCCTCAATGAGACGGATTGACACAGTGGCTGCAACAATGGGCTCCAACACAGCAATGATCCTGAGGACGGCGCAGGACTGGGCAGTGTTTCATTCTGTTGTACACGGGGTCACTATGAGTCGGAACTGACTGGAAGGTGCCTAACAACAACAACGACGATAAGAAAGAGAAACAAGTCTTACTCTGACTTCCTGAAAGTCAAAACAGTCCATCTGATGGATGCTGTCCGGCCAAGCATGGGCCTACCAGAAACAAACAGTTCAGGCTGGTAGGAGATCCTGGAAAATGTCTTTGGTATATGTCGTTGTTGTTGTGTGCCCTCTAGTTGATTCCGACTGACTGTGACCCCATCGGACAGAGTAGAACTGCCCCGTAGGGTTTCCAAGGAGCCACCAGTGGATTCGAACTGCTGAGCTTTGGTTAGCAGCTGTAGCTCTTAACCGCTGCGCCACCAGGGTTTCCTTCTCTGGTATATACTGAGACATTAATAAAATGATAAAATTAGAATCTGTATTTAGTACAGGAAGATAAAAGACAGTATGTGGATTTATTTTCCTTTTTAAAATTTAAATACAGATGCCTGTTTGTATAAATTATCTGTAAATCTACCACTTTTTAAGAAAAACATCTCAAATAGGAAATGGAAGTTCCCTCTGGCACTTCCAGTACCGATTCCTAGTCATTTTGAGCATATATTTTCCGTGGCTTTTTCTGCTTAAGTTTATACAGGTAGACGTACAAATGCACACACCCATATGCACACATATTTCACAAAAGTAGGATCATGAGAAGAATGTGTTTATATGAACTCACTGGTCAGTATAAACATCCAGGTGCAACTAATAATTGGGGGAAATGGCAGCAGGAAACTGAGGCAAAGAGGTGGGGGCCAAGAAGCACTTCATGTCTTATATGGCACACTGGCCCTTAAGGAAAACTCTTAAGCCCATTCAAGACTTTTCCAGGACTTTCTCCATCTCTTTCTAAAGCTTTCCTAACCCGTCATTTTAAAGACCTCATCTATTAGTTTCCTATAGATGTCATAACAAATTACCATGAACTTTGTGGATTAAAACAATGCAAATTTATTATCTTAGAGTTATGGAGGTCAGAAGTTGGAAGTGGGTCTCACTGGGCTAAAATCATGGTTTTGGTAGAGATGCGCTCCTTCTGAAGGCTTAAATTTGTTTCCTTGCCTTTTCTACCTTCTAAAGGCTGCCCATGATGGCCCCTCCTTCTATCGCCAAAGCCAGTAGTATAGCATCTTCAAATCTCTTTTTGACGGACACTTCTGACTCCCCCTCTGTTTGTAAGGACCTTTATGACCCTCGTGGTGCAGAGGTTAAGAGCTTGGCTGCTAACCTAAAAGGTCAGCAGTTCGAATCCACTATCTGCTCCTTGGAAACCTCTGGGGCAGTTCTACTCTGTCCAATAGGATCACTACGAGTCAGAATTGACTCAACAACAAACAAGTTTAGTTGTTTGTTTGTTTGTTTTTTTTTAGCTTTATGATTACATTGGACTTATGCAGATAATCCAAGATAATCCTATCTCATGTTCAGCTGACTATGAAAAAATCCATTGCCATTGAGTCAGTTCTGACTCATAGCGACCCTATAAGGTTGCAGATGGAATCACAACCGTCATTCCACCTGCATTCTTAATTTCTCTTTGCCATATATTCTAATGTATTCGCAGGTTCTAGGTATTAGGATGTGGGCATCTTTGGGGTCATTCTTCTGCTTACCACATCTCATATACAGATTTAGTTCAGACCACACACTAGCTTGAACCCTTTACGCAATTATTTGTTTGCTCTGTGTAGGGATCCCTTTAAAATCTAAAGTTGGATCGTGTGATTCCTCTGCTCAAAATCCTGCAACAGTTTCTAACTTCTCTCTGAGGTAATAACAAACCCTTAAAATGCCCTCCAGTGTCCAATAGGGTTTGCGCCACAGTTAATGCTTGGGTCTCATCTAACCATCTCCGTCTTGCTTTGCCAGCTCCAGTCACACTGAACTATTGTTTCTCAAAGCACCAGGTGACCACTTCCAGCTTCTGCACTTGCTGCTTAACGTGTTTTATGTCCCCTTCCCCCCAGATACTCATGCCCTCGCCTCACATAGGCCTTTACTCAAAGGTTGTCTTTTCCACGAGGCTGTCCCTGCCAACCACCCTCACTGACATGGCAGCAGCTCTGCCCCTGTCCTGTTCTTTGCTTTCCTTGTTTTTCTCTTAACTCTCATGGCCATTTCACAGTTTACTCATTTACCTTCTTCAAGATCTGTCTTCACCCATGAGAATGATAACATGAAGGCAGAGATTGTTGTGCCTTTTGTTCACAGCTGAACCTCCAACTTCTTGAATCATAGATGCTCAGTCCTGTGGCGTATGCTCTCTTAGATGGTCCATCAGCATGTTTAAGGTCAATACATGTATCATGATCTTCATTACCCTGTATGTTAAAACTTATATCTGATCACTTACGTACTGTAGATAAAGGTGCCAAAAATTCAACATTCAACAATTTCATTCGGCAAAGATGTATGGAGCACTACTTTGTCCGGCGTTGTCTTTGATAAGCTCTACCTCAGTTAACCCTAACTGATTTCTTTTTTATTAATGTACCTTGCATATGTGCATACTAAGTTTAAGTATGGTTTTGGGAAATAGATGCATTGTGTGTGTGTGTGTGTGTGTGTGTGTGACTGGGTTCTATGAAAGGTTTATTTCTTACTGTGTGAACTGCTCAGACATTGAAAGTCACTGCTGTAGGGGGAGGCTAAATCTAGGGCAGTCAGGAAAGTGTTAAGAGAAAATAGAATGATGGCCTTTAACATGGAGAAGACGGTGATAATTGAAATCAGAATATCAAGTTTTCCATTGGGTAAAGTGATCATTACAGCAAGAGCATGTTGTGATATGTGAACACGGTACTCTCCTCTAATTAGTCACAAAAATGAGGTAACATCAGCGCTATAACTTTTATGTAAAAACTGTGATCATATAACCACAGAAAACAATAGTACCATTTGATCATACATGAGCCAGCAATTTTTTATTATCATTGTCAATAAAATCAACCAAGATTTTATTATTGTGATTTCTTTAACTATACCCCTGGAATAATTTTTTAATATAAAAACTTGGGTCTTCAAAGGTTTGTAGATTGATAATGTTTAAACTCATTCACACTGTTAAAGCCAGGACAATACCTGTAAAATATTTCAGAACTAAATTAAATAGCTCTACTCACGGCTTCCATAAACTGACATAAAGGATGTTTTATACTATAATCAGAATATGCTCAATTGTCCTATGAATATGAAAATGACATTCCCTAATATGCAAATTTGACTGATCCACTCTCAAATTTTTGTGGACTGTGACTTTATTTCACTATATTATTTCTAAAATTCACATTGTGTGCAAGCATCTATTTCCATTCTATTCTCAGTTGTATCATTTTCAGACTTAGATTTGAAACAGAAAAATACTTTGAGGTAGTTTGTACTTATTGAATTGAATTGTTAATGAAAGCACTAGTCTAAGAAAGCCGTGAGATTAAAGCCCTGGCTCCATCAATTAGTCGATCAGCAATCACCCGTGTGCATCTTCCAGCGACTGTTTTTGACAGGTTGAGATACTCTCCTCAGCTAGAATCTCGTTTCCTCAAGGAACTTCAATTTAATTAGTGGAAATCAGACAATAAATTTAAAAATTAATCCATAGAAGATATAATTTAAAGTATGATAAATTCTATTGTTGATCAAGAAGATAATGTAGGGTAAAATGTTAGAGAGTGCCTGAGACTGCTTGGGGTAGGTGATAATGGAAATTCTCTTGGAAGATGGCAACATTGGAGCTAAGTTCTGGAAATAAACTTTGTCAAACACCAAAGATAGTAGAAGGAAGAGGTAAAATACCTGAGTAGAACTTTATCAGAAAAATGGGGTGGTGGTGGATGAGGGACTCAAAGAACAGAGGCTTCTAAGGTTGGTGAGGGTGTTTTAGATGGATATTTCAAGTTCAGCACGAACATTATGCATCTTTTATTGCTCCCTCTTCTTATTCCCAAATACATTTTGTGCCTCTATTATAACCACTAGAGTAGTCAGCATTGAGCAAGTTTTATTTACTAATATTTCCATCTCTTCCACTAGAATTGAGCTTCAGGAGGGCAGGGAGCTGCATACTCCACATTGGTGTAGTTGTCATTGTGTACATTGAGCTAATTTTGACTTACAGCGACCCTATAGGACAGAGTAAAACTGCCCCACGAGGTTTCCTAGGCTGTAATCATTTTGGGAGCAGATCGCCAAGTCCTTTCTCCCATGGAGCCACTGGTGGGTTCCAGCTGCCAACCTTTAGGTTATCAGCTGAGCGCTTATCCATTGTGCCACCAGGGCTCCTTGCATGCCCCATAGCGCTCCACAATTTGCAATGTGCTTGTCCTCACTTGAATATATAACTTAGGGACATTTTTTTATTAAATGTTGACACTCACAGGTCTTTTTGCTATTTAATATTTATTTCATTTTCTTAGAAGGTCAGAAGCTACTGAGTTCTCAATTTAGAACCTTTTATGTTAAACAGGCATGATGAGAAATAATAAAAGACTACCTTAAGTAAAATAACGTATGTTAAAGAGATAAGCCATCATAAATAGCTGTTGCAGTGTAGAATAACGAATCTTGTATTTTAAATTATGTTCTGTATAGAAAGTATGTAGAGAAGAACACATTTTCTTAGCATCGTATGCTCAAAACCAGAAGCAGTTGGAAAATCTGCTGCAGACTTTATTTTTTAGATTTCTCATTTGAGTGCACCACAATGGATAAAGGAGGAGCAAACAGTCTGACATGCTATTTATCCAGCTATAAAATTATCATAATTAGAGAAAGTGAGATATTTTGGTATTTAAAAGAGCTTATTAGTTCTTTGAATAATATTTATAAACAAATATTTGCATTTTAAATATATATAATTATATGAAGCATAATCGAAGAAACTAGTTTTAGGGTTGTAAATTAATGGTTATTTATAGTTGCTACAAAATTGATAGGGATTTTAGATATTAAAAAAGTGGCTGTTTATATATGAGTCATATTCAGTCCCATGGGGGCATAAGAGGTATTTAAGGCTTCACACAGATGTTCCAGAATCAATTTATATAGAGTGTGAAGAACTGATGACATAGAGATGAACTATATGGAAGGTGATTCCATTTCTAAACCTCAAAAATGAATCGATGCACAATACCAGCAGTGAGTATAGGAGGTATTCTATATTTGCTTTTGACAACCCAGCTGTATGTATGGATTGATGAACGGCTGTCCTTGTTGAACTTATCGTGTTAATAAATATGATGCCCATTACAAATCTATAACACTTTGATATTAAAACATGAGCTCGGTAGATAAAATTTTTCAAAATTATACATAATTTTGAATGTCTTATATTTTTACATCTAATTTTTAATATTTCTCTATTTATGAAATATCATAATATAAATTTACAAACACAATATCCCTGAAAGCCTACCAGTCCATTCTATAGCTATGTGAATTCTAGCAAAGTGAAATGCAGATTTGAGGAAACAATTTTGAAAATTCAATCACTCTAATCATATATAAATAATCATATAGATGTATATAGATGTATATATAGATGTATATACATGTACATATACATATCTCTGTTGTTGTTAGGTGCCGTCGAGTTGGTTCCAACTCATAGTGACGTTATGCTCTACAGAATGAAACACTGCCCGATCCTGCACCATCCTCATAATCGTTGTTCTGATTGAGCCCATTGTTGCAGCCACTGTGTCAATCCATCTCCTTGACAGTCTTCCTCTTTTTCACTGACCGTCTACTTTACCAAGCATGATGTCCTTCTCCAGGGACCAGTCCATCCTGATAACATGTCTAAAGTATGTGAGACATAGTCTTGTCGTCATCCTTGCTTCTAAGGAGAATTCTGCTTGTACTTCTCCAAGACAGATTTGTTCGTTCTTCTGGCAGTCCATGGTGTATTCAGTGTTCTTCGCCAACACCATAATTCAAAGGCATCAATTCTTCTTTTGTCTTCGTTATTCACTGTCTAGCTTTTGCATGCATATGTTACAATTGAAAATACCATGGCTTGGATCAGGTGCACATTACTCTTTAAGGTGACATGTTTGCTTTTCAACACTTTAAAGAGGTCTTTTGCAGCAGATTTGCCCAATGCATCTTTTGATTTCTTGACTGCTGCTTCCATGGATATTGATTGAGGAGCCAAGTAAAATGAAATCCTTGACAACTTCAATCTTTTCTCCGATTATCATGATGTTGCTTATTGGTCCAGTTGTGAGGGTTTTTGTTTTCTTTATGTTGAGGTGTAATCCATACTGAAGGCTGTGGTCTTTGGTCTTCATCAGTCAGTGCTTCAAGACCTCCTGACTTTTAGCAAGCAAGATTGTGTCATCTGCATATCGGAGGTTGTTAATGAGTCTTCCTCCAATTGTGATGCCTCATTCCTCTTCATATAGTCCAGCTTCTCAGATTATTTGCTCAGCATACAGATTGAATAGTATGGTGAAAGGATACAACCCTGAAGCACACATTTCCTGACTTTAAACCATACAGTATCCTTGTTCTGTCCAAACAACTGCCTCTTGATCTATGTACAGGTTCCTCATGAGAACAATTACGTGTTCTGGAGTTCCCATTCTTCTCAATGTTATCCATAATTTGTCATGATCCACACAGTTGAATACCTTTGCATAGTCAACAAAACACAGGTAAACATCTTTTTGGTATTTTATGCTTTCAGCCAGAATCCATCTCATATCAGTAATGATAATCCCTCGTTCCACGTCCTCTTCCATGTGGAACATATATGTATATATATGTATATATAAGTGAAGTCTGTGATACCTGGGATTCAATGGGGCCGCCTTATTTTTCTAGGCCTCGCAAGTTTTCGACCTTTGACAGGGTGCAGTCTTACCACTTTCCTGTTGCTTTCTATTAGTGGAAAATATTTGAGTTTTCCTTCTCTGACAGGTTTCTGCCTTATACAGTTTCCGGTTTTCTCAGGTACATGTAAATATATACACTCTGTGGGGCAGTTCTACTCTGTCCTATAGGGTCACTATAAGTTGGAATCCACTCAATGGCAATTGGTAGGTATATATGTACATATAAAATTATATAAAATTAGAACTATATTTTAAACACATTCAGAGAAAATAATACTTTCCATGTCTCTCTATGATTTATTAATTTATACAAGCATAATACACAGACAATAAATTTTTTATAGTCTGAACGGTCACCACCACACACATATGAAAAAGCCAAGAAAAAGCTATCTCTGATTATGAACTTTATTGTGTTTCTTCCAATAAGGAAAGTGTAGAAGTAAAAATATCTCATATCCAAGTCATTTTGAGCATTGCCTTTAAAAAAAAAAAAAAAAAAACCAAAATAAAGACGAAGAGACCAGGCGTCCAGGACTGTGACAACTCTGCCACAGTGATTTGTTTCTGTCTAATGAGCATCAGAAGCAAAGGCGTTTCTCAGCTCCTTTGCACTTATTTCAGCAACAAATTCTTCTAGAGGGTCAGTCCCGACACCTCAGAGAATCTGGGAGAGAAGGAAGCAAAGCTCTTTACACAGCACATGCAAGTAGGTATGTTGGGGTTACTGCCCAAACATCAAGAGACAAACTAATCCAATCTAACATTAAACATCACTTTAGAGCCCTGGTGGTGCGGTGGTTAAGAGGCTCGGCTGCTCACCAGAAGGTCGGCAGTTCAAATCCACCAGCCACTCCTTGGAAACCCTATGGGGCAGCTCTGCTCTGTCCTATAGGGTCACTATGAGTAGGAATCAACTGGACAACACTGGGTTTGGTTTTTGGTTTTTGGGTGTATGAACTTTAAAAAATCTCCAAAGATGTGAACTTCATAATTGCAGACTATATGACCAGTTATCCTATGTGCAAGAAAAATATCCATGGCATATATACTAACACTCTTAAAAAAATAAAATAAAAAACCAAAAAACAGTTGCTGTCTAGTCAATTCTGACTCATGATGACCCCGTGTGTGCAGAGTAGAACTGCTCCTTAGGGTTTTCAATGGCTGTGACCTTTCAGAAGCAGATTGCCAGGTCTTTCTTCCTAGGTGCTTAAGAGTGGGTTTGAACCTCCAACCTCTTGCTTAGTACTCTAGTAGTCAACCATTTGCATCACCCAGGACTCCTCAGTGGATACCAAATGCTTAATTGTTTTATTTTCTCTTTACTTTGTTCTTCTGTATGAGGGAACAGAAGAAGAACTGAAAACAGTAAATATCCTGTCCAAAGGCTCAAATATTTCTAAACATAGTATATGTATAACATGTAAAACATATGAAACTGAATCCAAAGTTTACTTTGTACAACTAATAAAAAAATAACCTGGATAAAAATAAAATCCCAATATGGGGAAACAATGGGTTTAACATGACATCTAGACAGATGGCTAGATAAATGCAGCTGAAAAATTGCACAATTACACCCTTAACTGTGTGTGTTTTTATACAGCAAAAGTCCTGGGTCAAAAGGAAGCATTTGTTTTTATTTTACAAAATGATCGTGTCTAGTACACTATATAAAGTCAAACTAAGATTAATGAACAATCCTAACTCAATGTGATTAGGATTTCCTGCTGGCTTTTATGTACTGATTTAAATTCATTAGAAAACCACCATCTATTATTTTTATTAGCTGATCGAATGAATCACATTTTTAAATGCTAATAATAGATGTGAGTTTAACAATAAGCATATCATTAAAATGAAGGTATGTGCCCAAACCTAAAATTCATATTTTCTTCTTAATCTGAATCAGAATTGCCAGTGTATCAAAACTTTACTACTGTGACTATATGCATAAAAAGCTAATAAGCGTTTCCATAATAATTCCGTATGTATAAACTTTTCTGTCGAAGCAAATAGCAAGAAGATGGAGATGATATGAGGGAACCATGAAGCGGCAGTGCAGGGTGACGGAAAGAACCTTGAACGAGTCTGGTTTATCTCTGCTCTCAGCTCAGCCTTAACCCACTGGCTGACTTTGCACTCGCCATTTTTATTTTCTTCTCTGGATCTCTGTTTCCTTGTCTTTAAAGTGAGTTTGTTGAACAAGACTTCTAAATTCTGTCTTATTGAAAGATATCTGAGTCCGTGAGGTTGCTAAGAAATCCACTTTGGCTCCTATCTCCATGATCATTTGTAGACAGGTTAAACATGAATGACTCCTAGTGGGCTTGAAATACAATTTCTATCGAGGTTTGCCAGAGACTCAAGCATTAAGTTGTCCATTTGTTGTGGACTGAATTTGTTCCACAAAAAAATACATTGAATCGCTAATCCCCACTACCTGTGAACGTGACCTTGTTTGGAAATGTTATCAGTTAACTTGAGGTTATTCTGTGTCGGACTGGCTGTAATCCCGTCTGAGCTGTGTCCCTACAAACGAAAAGCTGAGACACAGAGACACACGGGGAAGACGGCCACGGGAATGTGCATCTGCCAGCCAAGTTAACACCAAGAAGTGCCTGGGGATACTAGAAGCTGGAAGAGACATGGAAAGATCTTCCTCCAGAGTAGACAAAGAGACCGTGGCTCTGGAGACTCCCTGAATTTGAACGCTTAGCCTCCAGAACCGAGATAAGAAATTTCTGTTCTTATAAGCCAGTTGCTGGTATTTTTATGGCAAACCTAGGAAAGCAATACACCATTACTTCCTACCTTGGGTGCTGAATACATATAAAAGTCTCAAAAGTTTTGTGCAATAATGAGAAATTATTTGAGGCAGAGTTGAAAGTAATTTTTTTTAAAGTTATGAATAAGAGAATTTCTTACATAGCTTCTTGCATGCCTTTGGTCTAGTCCAGTTTTGTGTGATCCGCTAAAATATGAAAACCTTTAAATCCATTGTTGGTAGTACATTCCCAATGTTATCAGCGTTGTAAGCACACCAGCAGGGCTATACCTTGTTGGGATGCAATTCTATAAGTGTATCGTTGCTGTTGTTAGGTGACATTGAGTCAGTTCCAACTCATAGTGACCCTATGTACAGCAAAACGAAACTCTGCCCCGTCCTGCACCATCCTCATAATCGTCGTTATGCTTGAGCCCGTTGTTGCAGCCACTGTGTCAGTCCATCTTGCTGAGGGTTTTTCTCTTTTTGGCTGACCTTTTACTTTACCAAGCATGATGTCCTTCTCCACAGACTGTTCCCTCCTGATAACATGTCCAAAGTATGTGAGATCAAGTCTCAGTATCCTTGCTTCTAATGAGCGTTCTGGCTGTACTTCTTCCAAGACAGATTTGTTCTTTCTTTTGGCAGTCCATGGTACATTCAGTATTCTTTGCCAACACCACAACTCAGAGCATCAATTCTTCTTTGATCTTCCTTATTCATTGTCCAGGTTTCACTTGCATATGGGGCTATTGAAAACACCATGGCTTGGGTCAGGTGCACCTTAGACTTCAATGTGACATCTTTGCTTTTTTTTTTTTTTAAAGCAAAGCGTATTCTACAACTCTAATAAAACTTGGCAGCTGTTAACATTCATTGAGCACTTGCCACGTGCAAACAGTCTTTTCAGTTTCCATGTAGTAACTCACCAAATCTTCCTAACAACCCCATGAAGTATGACGATTTGTTTTCCTCATTTACTGAGGAGGAAACATACGGACAGAGAGACTAACTTGCTCAAAGTTTCCCAGCTTGTATGTGGCAGAGCCAGGCTTTGAACTCCTACAGATTGATTCTGGAGTCTATTATTCTAACCATCGCATTTCCCTATCTCCATGCATGTTCTCTAAATACTCTGGGTACCAGCATATTTCCTGGAACTATCAGTTGGTATAAACCTTGTTCAAATAGCTATCTATAGGGATAGCTGAAAAGCATTCTTTAACTGGAGTTTAAATTAAAATAATAAAAATTTTACTTGCAAATGATGGAACTTACACTATGGAATGTGTACTATGAATATGGAATGTCTACAGGATGTACTCAAACTACAGAATGATAACCACAGAAATGGCCTCAAACGTACCAATGATCATGAAAATGGCTAAGACTGGGCAATGTTTTGTGGTCATACATAACTTTGTCATTAGTCAAAGCTCACTGGACTCCAACTAATAACAACAGTTTCTTAAATAATTACCTTGAGTATAATTATATATATATAGATATATATATATATATACACACACACACCTAACAACAAATGACAGTTATTGCTTTCTTAAGGTTCATGTTTTCTTTAAATTGATGGTGAAATTCTTAGTTAAATGTAGCCAAGTGAAATATTACAGTCTTGTCCTTTTAAAACCCATATTAACTTTTGGTGGTGTTTCTGTACCACTTAATGGTGCAATTCAATTACGTAGAATCCTGCACCTAGCAGAGAGCATGGCACGTGTTTATTAAATGACTTCAGAATCCTCAGGCTCACTCTGTAATTGTTCAGTGTTCTGACCTGAGGTGCAATCTCCATATATGTATACTTGGAACACTACTAATCCCTTATTTAAATTTTCTCCAAACTTACGGGGTTCCCTTTATTCTTATACACATTTTGCACGCGCCATCCATTGTTATTGTCTTAATGGTCTGCCCTCTCTCATGTGTCCTCTGTCTGTCTGTCTCTCTCCCTGAGCTGCTTCATGGTAATGAGAGGTTTTATTCCTCCTGATGTTTTGATAAGAAAACATTGCTTCCTCCAATAAATATTTATTGAACACCTACTAGGGACTAAGCCTCTCCAGGTTGAGTATGACTTGGGAAAGATTACATATCCTGGAAACAATTGACTGGGCCATATGTTAGTCAAGGTTTTTCCTTCTTGTCGTACTTTGGAAACCCTGGTGGTGTAGTGTTTAAGAGCTACATGGCTGCTAACCAAAAGGTCAGCTGTTCAAATCCACCAGGTGCTCCCTGGAAACTCTATGGGGAAGTTCTAGTCTATCCCGTATGGTTGCTATGAATTGGAATTGACTTCACAGGAATGGGTTTGGTTTTTTTGTTTTTATGCGTGGGTTGCAATATAATCATAGAAAACTATTGGTGGACCCAAAATAAAATCTCATGATTTTACTCATTGCTTGTTAACAGTGGGTTGTCTGAGAGAGTACACATTTTACGAGAAGTACTTTATAACAATGTGCCCAAGAATATTGAATACTTAATGAAGAATGCAGTGGATCACACACACACACAAACCCTATAATCATAATTTGGTTAATACAAAATGAAGGAGTGCTTATAGAAATGAGTTTTCACTCTCTAGAGGTGCATTGCTTTAGTGGAGAGGTTGAAGTTCAGGCGTCTTTGGAATTGAGGGTTTCCTCTTTCCTAACGTAGCATGTATTTTATCCAGACTGAGGACTGTGTCTTGATGTGTATCTTAGGTAGTGTTCAATAGCAATTTTGCATATTCCTAGCCGCTTATGTAATCCATAAGAAAGGCCGTAAATAAGCACTAGAATACATAGCAAGATAAATTACTTAAACCTGCTGGGTAAGGGATCTAATAAGTGTGTGACCAGAATTGAAAAATGAAGAAATGCCGAAGAATTCCAATCTTTGTTGCTTTTCCAATAGTTGGGCCCATCTTGGTATTGCACTGGCCTGAAAAAGACAAAGAATAGTCTGGCTTACAGAATCTTGGAGAATTTTATTGCTGTTCAGTATTGGAGGCATCCTGAAATCAGGAATATAAATACTTCCCGCATGGCTCTCGAACGTTAATAAGGCTCACGTATAAAAAACTGCTTTCTTATCTTGGTGCCGCCATTTTTGTTTTTCACTCAGAGGTGATCCTTTCTCAGGAGCGCTTCTGTGACATACTGCTCCAATGTTGGTTCTTTTCCCGTGTCCAGCAACAGTAGATCTTGCGTATTTTTTTCTGCGTATTAACTAGTATATGTTGAAGGCAAAATATTCTGAGATAAAAGAAACTGCAAGTCATCACTGAGTGATTGTATGTAATTGGAAAGCCAGTCCAAGATGAAAGGGAGAATATCCTGAATCGGAGATCGAACCTGAAGAACCCTGGTTTCCTGGACTCTGTTGTCTGTGTGGCAGTTCAGAAAAGCCTCCAGTTCTGACTGGAGACACCCACAGCAGTCTAGAGTACACATCCACTCTGTCCCCTCTCCCCCTCCATCTGCAGTTAGGAACTTTGGGGATTGGGGGTAGGAAGACCAATTAAGGGAAGAAAAAGGTAAATGAACAAAGACGCAATGGACGGAGGGAAACTGGAAAAGGAAAATGGTGGAGGAAGGGCATTGTTCTGTTCAGAG
>NW_004443940.1:28419805-28434283 GCF_000243295.1 Trichechus manatus latirostris | reverse complement strand
GTGTGTGTGTGTGTGTGTTTAACCTCAAATACTGAATGCTTTCAGTTATATAAATAAATAAATAAACAGAAACAAAAAACAACAACAATCCAGTTGACCTCCAGTTGACTCCAATTCATGATGACCCCATGTATGTCAGAGTAGAATTCTCCTCCCGAGGGTTTTCAACAGCTGATATGTAGGAACTAGATCACCAGGACTTTCTTCTGAGGCACCTCTGGATGAACTCAAATCCCCAACTTCTCAGTTAGCAGCCAAGGGCATTCACTGTTTGCGCCATCCAGGGGCACTTTAAGAGAATAGAAATGCTGAAAAGTATGGAGAGACAACATTTCCTTGAGTGCCACATGTAGGACGATCCTGATGAAAGCTGAATGAGTGCTGTATTTCAATAAAGTTAACATTTTTTCTACAGTTTTCCTTTAAAAGAGATAGAAAAAGTGTGGCTAGAATGTAACAAAGCAAATCAACCACTTAAAACTTTTGAACTACTTACAAAGTCTTAGAAAAAAGCACTGATTTTCTTTCACTCCAAAAGATCAGCAGATGTAGGTCTCTACTTAGTCATCATGCTACATTTTAAGTGAAAACTGTCACCAATGTTTCCTTTTACATTGAATACTTTCTTTTTAAAATGCATTAAAAAATGAAAAATATGTTTGCTAGAGTTTTTTGTTTTACTTTTAATGCTTATGATAAAAAAGAAATATAACGTATTAGGATTAACTTCAAAAGTGAAATATTGTTTTCAGAACAATGTTCTGTGTGGCTAGACTTTTCTTCTAATGACATTTTAACCACTTCCACATGAAATAACTCTCACCCAAGCATGAGTGGGTGAGTGAAACATTCAGTTATTTCTCTTCTTATTTTTTAATTGACTTTGGATAAATCACCGTGATTTGCCTGGTTGTAAAAAAAAAGAAGAGTGATCCTCATTTTACATGATTTCAGGTTTGTTGGGACGTTTATAGGACTACCGAGACAGAATTTCTCTGATAATAAGGAACATTGGCATTGACAAAATCTGATTCAATAGCGTTTGAAAAACAGTTATTTGTTGGGTAATATATTAAAGCTGGTTTAAATAAGTACCTTGAGAACAAAGTACATGTATGAATTATCTTCAAATTCCCGTAGAGTCTACCAAAGTACCTTTCTTACTAAATTTCCAATAAATATTCTTTGAATCAATCAATTAGTGAAAGCAGACCCAGTTATTGACTGTTAATAGAATATGCAAACACTGGGAGGTCTCCAAAATTGAAATTGCAAGACATTGTGGCTTTTAAATGACCATGGAGCCACCTGATATTATCACTGTTGTTGTTAGCTGACATAGAGTCGATTCCAACTCATGGTGACCCCCCGTATGCACAGTAGAGCTGCTCCATAGGATTTCCAAGGAGTGATCTTTCAGAGGCAGATCACCAGGTCTGTCTTCCAAGGTGCCTTTGTACGGGTTTGAACCGCCAATCTTTGGGCTAGTAGTTGCGTGCCTGTTTGTGCCACTCAGGGACTCCTCTCAATATTATAGAAGACATAAAATTTAATAGAGCCCTGGTGGCACAGTGGTAAAGAGCTCGGCTGCTAACCAAAGATCAGCAGTTTGAATCCACCAGCCGCTCCTTGGAAACCCTATGGGGCAGTTCTCCTCTGTCCTATGGGGTCACTATGAGTCGGAATCAACTCAAGAGAGAGAAGATGGGTGTTTTTTTGGTTTATAATTTAATAATGTATGAATCTCATATTATTCTATGCCCAATACAAGGAATGAGAGCATAGCTTCCAGAACAGCAATTGATTTTCCTTATCTTTCTTTCCTATTTTTTAATAAACTTTTTATTTTAGAAGAATTATAATAGATTTACAGGAAAATTCTGAAGATAGTATGGAGATTTCCATACACCCACCCTATCATGGATTGAATTATGTCCCCCCAAAAATATGTGTATCAATTTGGCTGGGCCATGATTCCCAGTATTGTGTAGTTGTCCACCATTTTGTGTTTGTAATTTTATGTTTAAAGAAGATTAGGGTAGGATTGTAACACCATTACTAAGGTCACATCCTTGATCCAACGTAAAGGGAGTTCCCTGATTGATGGAGCTGGGCTTGCCGATCCATGGAGCAAGAGAGCTGAGTGCCTTTCGACTGAAGTTTACTGGCAGAGTGGGGTGCCTCCAGGCACTTATCGGTGGAGCTACAGAGCTTTAGAACACTTGCCCCAGCAGGGCAGATGCGGGTGTGAGGCCCGAGGAGCCGAGAGGCAACAGGAAGCAGAAGTTGAAAGACAAGGAACACAGGAAGCCAAGATACCTCAGTCTCAAAGGGTCTGGCTAGGACCTCAGGGGTTTCAAAGGGTGGAGCCATGGCTTCTGGTGCTTCTAAGGGTGGAGTTGCCACTCAGATGGACTAGGAGAATGCTGCGCCTAAAGCCAAGAGAGTAGAGTTGCTGTCCCAGTGGGCCTGGAAGGCAGAGATGAAACCCAGGGCCAAAGGGCCTCCACTAGGAATCCGGAGACTGTGGCCAATACCTGGAGTCTGGAGGGCGGGGCTATTGTGTGAATGGTCTCAGAGAACGAAGAATTATTTTCAAGCCTTGAGGGCTAAAGTAATGTGTTCTGCTAACTTGCTTGGTGCCTGTTACTCCTTCTTTCCCTCCAATTTCTCCCATTTGTAATGGAAATGTCTAGTTTGTACCTATGTGTTGCACCATTGTACTGTGGAAGCAGATAACCTGTATTCTAGATTTCACAGATGAGGACTAATTTTTGGATTTTGGACTTCTAGTTGATTTAAGACTTTTGCTATGATATGTTGGGTGAATTTGTTTTACAAGTGGCAAGGACATGAATTTTGGGGGGACAAATGGTAGAATGTCATAGATTGAATTATGTCCCCCAAAAATATATGTATCAATTTGGCTGGACCATGATTCCAGTATTGTGTGGTTGTCCTTTTTGTGATTGTAATTTTATGTTAAAGAGGATTAGGGTGGTATTGTAACACCCTTACTAAGGTCACATCCCTGATCCAATGTAAAGGGAGTTTCCCTGGGGTGTGGCCTGCACCACCTTTTATCTTACAAGAGATAAAAGGAAAGGAAAGCAAGCAGAGAAAGGGGACCTCATACCAGGAAGAAAACAGTGCCAGGAGCAGAACACACCCTTTGGACCTGAGGTTCCTGTGTGGAGAAGCTTCTAGTCCAAGGGAAGATTGATGACAAGGACCTTCCTCTAGAGCCAACAGAGAAAGCCTTCCCCTGGAGCTGGTGCTCTAAATTTTGACTTTTAGCCTACTTTACTGTGAGAGAATCAATTTCTGTTTGTTAAAGCCATCCACTTGTGGTATCTCTTATTATTTTTGCTTATTATTAACACCTTATGTTATTATGACACATTTGTTACCATTAATGGACCAATGCTGATACATTTTTGTTATTTTGGGTTTTCATAGATTTTTTTGCAGCATCAATCAATGTGAACGTATAACTTTTTCTTTAGCCTTTTAATAAAACAGATAACATTGGTTGATTTTTGAATGTTGAACTTGTTTTGAATAACTGGAATAAATTCCATCTAGTTGTGGTGTATTACTTTTTTATATACTGCTATGCTTGATTTGCTGTTATTCTGTTAAGAAATTTTCCATCTATGTTCATGAGAAGTATTGGTCTATAGCTTTCCTTTCTGGTTTTGGTTTAGGGTGATAATGGCCTCAGAAAATGAGTCAGAAAGTGTTCCCTCTGCTTCTATTTTGTGGATTGTACGATGGACAGTTAGTGTCATTTCTTTCTTAAATGCTTTTGTAGAATTTACCAGTAATATCATTTGACCCAGTCTTTTATTTTTTGGAAGAGTATTAGTCATTGATTTCACTAATATAATAGACATGGGCTTATTCAGATTATATCTTACTTCTTGTGTTACATTTGGTAATTTGTATTTTTCAAGGATTTGGTCCATTTCATCTACGTGATGAAATTGGTCTACATAGAGTTGTTCACGGTGTTCTTTTATTGTCATTTTAATGTCTGTGGAATCCATAATGATGATTCATTCATTTCTGATATTGGTAATTTTTTCTTTTTTCTTAGTTAGCCGGGCTAAAAATCTGTCAATTTATTGATCTTTTCAAAGAATCAGTTTTTTATGTTGTTGATATTCTCTACTGATGTCTTGTTTTCAATTTCATTGATTTCAGTTCTAGTTTTTATCATTTATTTTCTTCTGATTGTTTTAGGCTTAAATTGCTCTTCCTTCTCTAGTTTCCTGATGTGGGAAGTTAGAATACGGAGTTTACTTTTTTCTTTTTTTTTTAAATTTTTTTATTGTACTTTAGTTGAAAGTTTATAGAACAAATAGTTTCTCATTAAACAGTCAGTACACATATTGTTTTATGACATTGGTTAACAACCCCACGACATGTCAACAGTCTCCCTTCTTGACCTTGAGGATCTTTTTTTTGGTGAAAATATACATAGCCAAAGTTACATCATTTCCAAAGTTTCTACATGTACAAGTCAGTGACATCGATTACATTCTTCCAGCTGTGCTGCAATTCTCACTATCCTTTTCCAAATTATTCCCTCACCATTATCTTCAACTCACTGTCCCCTAGGCTTCCCATCAAAACTTCTGAGTTGCTGTTGTCACTTTGATCTCACATAGACAATTCTTTTTTTGTGTGTGTGTGCCTTAGATGAAGATTTGCAGAACAAATAGTTTCTCATTCAACAGTTAGTACACATATTGCCCTATGACAATGGTTAACAACCCCATGACATGTCAACACTGTCCTTTCTCAGCCTTGGGTTCCGTATCACCAGCTTTCCCGTCCGCTCTTGCCTTCTAGTCCTTGTCCCTGGACTGCTGTGTCTTTTTTCTTTTTTAATATATGCATTTAATCCTAAAAATATCTATCTAAGCACTACTTCTGCTGCATGTCACTCATTTTGATAACAGTGTATCTATTTTAATTTAGTTTAAGATATTTCTTTAATTTTTCTCTTGAGGGCTCTTCTTTGGTCAATGTGTCAGTTAGGCATATGTTGTTTAATATCCAAATATTTGGGTGTATTTAACCTATCTTTCTGTTATTTACTTCTAGTTTATTTTTATTGTGTTCCGAGAACATTCTTTGTAGGATTTATATTTTTTAAAATAATTTATGGTGTATTTTGTAATGTAGATTATGGTCTAACTTTGTGAATGTTCCATATGAGATTGAGAAGAATGTGAATTATTTGTTGTTATATACTGTTGTTGTTGTTAGGTGCCGTCTAGTTCATTTTGACTCATAGTGACCCTATGTACAACAGAACGAAACATTGCCGGGTCCTGTGCCATCCTCACAATCATCTTTATGCTTGAGCCCATTGTTGCAGCCACTATGTCAATCCTTCTTGTTGAGGGTCATCCTCTTTTTCACTGATGCTCTACTTTACCAGGCATGATGTTCTTCTCCAGTGACTGGTCCCTCATGATAACATGTCCAAAGTATATGACATGAAGTCTCGCCATCCTCACTTCTAAGGAACATTCCGGCTGTACTTCTTCCAAGACAGATCTGGCCGTTCTTTTGGCAGTCCATGGTATATTCAATATCCTTTGCCAACACCATAACTGAAAGGTGTCAGTTCTTCTTCAGTCTTCATTGTTCATTGACCAACTTTCGCATGCATATGAGGCAACTGAAAACACTATGGCTTGGGTCAGGGGCACTTTAGTCTTCAAGATGACATCTTTGTTTTTTAACACTTTAAAGTGGTCTTTTGCAGCAGATTTGTCCAATGCAATGTGTTGTTTGATTTCATGACTGCTACTTCCATGGGTGTTGACTGTGGGTCCAAGTAAAATGAAATCCTTGACAGCTTCAATATTTTCTCCATTTATCATCATGTTGCTTATTGGTCTAGTTTTTGTTGCATAGAGTATTCTAAAATGTCAATTAGATCAAGTTGTTTGGTAATGCTGTTTTTGTCAATTCTAGTTTTACTGATTTTCTGCTTGCAAAGTCTGAAAAAGGCTATTGAAATTTCTAACTATAATAGTGGATAAGTCTGTTCTATTGATTCTATCAGTTTTATGGTCATGTATATTGATGCTAAGTTATTAGGCACAAACATGATTAGGATTACTATGATTTCTTGGAGGATTGACCCTTTATCATTATGTAATTCCCCTCTTTATCCCTGATAATGTTCCTGTTCTGAATCCTGCTTTGCCTGAAATTAACATAGCTCCTCCAGCTTTCTTTTGATTAATGTTAGCATGATATGTCCTTCTCTATTTCTTTAATACTGATCTAGCTGTTTCTTTATATTTCAAGTTGGTTTCTTATATACGTCATATAGTTGATCTTTTTTTTTTTTAATCCACTATGAAAATCTGTCTTTAATACATGTATTTAGGGCATGCATATTTAAAGGAATTATTGATGTAGTTGAGATAATATCTACCATTTTTATAATTGTTCTCTACTCATTGCATTTGTTCTTTGTTTTCTTCTTTTTCACTCTCTTTTTCTGTCTTCTCTAGTTTTAATTTAACATTTTATATGATTCCTTTGCATGTCCCCTTATACAATACCAGTTTTTCTTAAAGAAAATAGTGGTTATTTTAGAGTTTGTAGTATATATTTTAACAAATCTAAGTTCACCTTCAAATAGCACCATATCATTTCACTAGTAGTACAAGTAACTTAGAATATTTCCAAATCTTCCCTCCCATCCTTTATAACTTTGGTGTAATTCATTTCCCTCATTTTTTGCTGTAATCACCGAATATTATTACTTTAAACAGTTATTTGTTAGATTACTTAATGAGAAGAAAAATTTAAAAACATCATTTTACCTTTATTCTTTCTCTAACAATTTTATTTTCCTTATATAGATCCAAGTTTTCCTTCCCTGTGAAGAACCTTTATTTTTTTAAACATTCTTTGCAAGAGTGTCATCTGACAAAGAAATCCTTCATTTTTGTTTGAGAATTCCTTATTTCTCTTCACCTTGGAAGGATAATTTTTCTCGATAAGAATTCTATGTGGGTATGTGTCTCAGTCATCTAGTGCTTCTCTAACAGAAGTACCACAAGTGGGTGGTTTTAACAGAGAAATTTATTGTCTTCATAGTCCAGTAGTCTACAATTCAAAATTCAGGGCATCAGCTCCAGGAAAAGGCTCTCTCTCTCTGTTGGCTCTGGAGAAAGGTCCTTGTGATGCCTCAGTCTTTCCTTGGTCTGGGAGCATCTCAGCGCAGGAACCTCAGGTCCAAAGGACACGCTCTGCTCCCAGCACTGCTTTCTTCGTGGTGTGAGGTTCCCATGTGTCTCTGCTCTCTTCTGTCTTTTATATCTCAAAAGAGATTGCATTAAGACGCTAATCTTGTCAACCTCATCAGTATAACCTCATCACAGTGATAGAATTTATAACACATGAGGAGATCACATATAATCTCATCATAGTGGTAGAGTTTACAACACATAAGGAAATCACTTCAGATAACACAATCATACAATACTGGGAATCATGACCCAGCCAAGTTGCTACCCACATTTTTTGGGGGACACAATTCAATCCATGACAGTATGTTAGTGTTTCATTTTGTTTTTTTCCTTCAAAAATTAGAATATTTTACTCCACTCTCATATTGCTTTTATGATTTCTGATGAGAAGTTTGTTGTAATTCTTACTTTGTTCTTGTGTATGTAACATGGTTTGTCATATAGCTTTTTTCAAGATTTTCTTTTTACCTTTGATTTTCTACAGTTTGAATATGATATGTCTATATGCAGTTTTTTGTTTGTTGGTAATTATTCTCCTTGGTATTCTTGGAGATTCTTGTATCTGTGGTTGAGCATTGGTCATTATTAATTTTTGAAAGTTCTCAGCTATTATTACTTCAGTTGTTTCTTTTGCTTTATTCCCTCTTTCTGGTCTTACAGTTATGCATGTGTTATACCTTTTGAAATTGTCCCATTTGAAGTTGTTCAGTGTTCTCTCCTGCTTTTTTTTCATTTCTTTTTTTTTTTTATTTATGTTTGGGAAGTTCCTATTGACCTTTCTTTAAGCTCATTGATTATTTTCTCAGTCATGTCTAGTCTAATGATCAACCATCAGAGGCATTCTTCATTTCTATTACAATGTTTCCGATATCTAGTTTTTTCCTTTCATTTTTTTTCTTAGAATTTCCATTTCTCTACCTACAGTACCTATCTATTTTTGCTTGTTGTCTATTTTTCCCATTAGAGCCTTTAACATTAATCATGAACCAGTTGTCATACAGTCAGCTCCAACTCATGATGATCTCATGTGTGTCAGAGTATAACTGTGCTCCACAGCGTTTTCAATGCCTGATTTTTTGGAAGTAGATCACCATACTTTTTTTATGAGGCACCTCTGGGTGGACTTGAACCTTCAACCTTTTGGTTAGTAGCCAAGTGTGTTAACCATTTGCAACAGTTATTTTAAATCCCCAACAATACCAATGTCTCTGTCATACTGGAGACTATTTATGATGCTTATTTTTTCTCTTTAGACTGTGCTTTATCTTGTCTTTTGGCATGCTATGCAATTTTTTGTTGTTTTTGACAGCCCAGCATGATGTATCATTTAACAGGAAGTCAAATAATAAATCTTTAATGTAAATTTTATGTAAATCTGGCAAGACGTTGTGTTACTGTTTGCTATAGCTATAGGTTCCAGAGGCACGGTGATAAGATATAGGGAAAGGGACCAAACACCAAATCCATTGCAGTGGAGTAGCATTCTATAATGTAATGAGTATACTTCAGTCTTTTAATGGGCCTGGGTTCTTGGCCCATTCAAAAGTGTATCTTAGCTTTTTTATTTCCTCTTAGTTGGAGTCCAGGTGGTGCATTGATTAAGAGCTACGGCTGCTAACCAAAAGTTGGCAGTTCAAATCTACCAAGTTGCTTCTTGGAAACCCTATGGGGCAGTTCTACTCTGTCTTATAGGGTTGCTATGAGTTGAAGTCAACTAGATGGCAAGGGGTTTGTTTTGTTTTGTTTTTTTTCTAAGTTGAGTTAGGAGTGCTAGAGGGGGCTGAGTGGTAGAAATGTCCTTGCCTAGGTAGGATAAGGCTCTGGTAAGATTTCCCCCCCTTAAAGAGTAGGACTTTGTTGTAGAAAATGCTGTAGGCATATTTCACAATGATTAATCTTCTTCTCCCGCCATACCATGAGGGGATAGTTGTCAGCTCTTTACTATGACATAATCGTGGAGTTCCTAGAGGAAAAGTCTGGGGTTCCTCTGAGATTACAGTTCCCATGGGTTTCTCACTCTCATGCTTATCCACATTCAGCTTTTAGCTATTCATCAAAATTATACTTGAAGTGTCCCTACCAATTTATGACTCCAGTGGCTTCTGCTCTAAGAAAGGAGATCTTTGCTGTGACTCTCTGGATGTGTATGTCTGTCCAGCTTTTGTGGTGAAAGTTTGTCATACTATCCTAACTCTCTGATAGGCCCAGTAAAAGTTGTTGATTTTCAATTTGTTCAGCTTTTCTTGATGTAAGAATGGGAGTGACGACTACCAAAGTATACACGTTGGAGCTAAAATCAGAAGTCTTGCTATTATATTTTTATAATTCTTACCGTTTTTAAATTAAATGTTAAGAACTTAACTTTTCTTCTGTTTTTGGAGGGCACATATACATGATCATCCTATCTGATCATTCAGATAAATTACTGATTTGCGTATAAGCCCTGGTGGCATAGTGGTTAAGAGTTCAGGATGCTAACTAAAAGACTGGCAGTTTAAATCCACCAATGGCTCCTTGAAAACCCTATAGGACAGTTTTACTCTGTTCTATAGGGTCGCTATGAATCGGAATTGACTCCACAGCAACGGGTTTGGTTTTGGTGGTTTTTGTAATCAAATGTAAGCAGCGTAGGAAGCAAGCACTTAGGTGTTTTGATTCTTTTGTGTATTGTGTAGGATGAGTTTCTTCTCTCCCGAGAACACAACAGTAAGTGTGTCTTTAAAGAATGGTCTATTGGATCTAGTCCAAGAACTCTCTCTCAAATAAAAACCATACTTTTTGTTATTTTTTCAGGAATGGTAAATAAGGTTATGTCTCTGGAAATTTTAGACTTAATAAAGTTGAAAATGCAGAATAATCTTATGAAAAGTAAATAACAATCATAGAGCTTAAGTAGCTCTAACTTATGGATTTTCCCTTGAGGACTGAGGGAGTGGGATAAAAAGGAAAAACTTTGGTTAGAAAGGAATCAATTTTTTTGTTGTTGTCATTGTTGATGATGCTTTTGTTGTCCATGTAACATAGTTTTCAAGCTTCCTCCCCTTTTTCCCACAGGAAAAGGTAATTAGAAATACAAAGCACAGAGTTAAGAGGTATTTTACAACATGTATACAGTATTTTCAAGGTCCCTTTTTTTGTTTTGCAGAATTTTATGTAAAAACTCTCAGTATTTTCCAAGATAGTGATTTTTAGTAAAGCTTTGAAGCCAAAGACACTAAATAAAAGCAATGAGAAAGTAAGCTGTAACATGAGATTTTATTTAATTCTCCTGTGAAACTAGATCACATTTTTCTCAGATAATTTTGAGAGGGTCTCATTTTAGCTCTAGTTGGTCTACACTGGCGTATTTTATCAGTGTCACTATAGCTACAGATGGTTATAGGTTGAAATGTTTATGACAACAATTATGACTACTTTCTAATAAACTTTTTAGATAACTTTTTTAAAAGTCATTTAAGACTGACAAGAAGTTGTAAAAATGGTACACATAATTTTCCACAATGTGCATTGTCAAAACCAGAATATTGATGTTGGTTCTAGTAGACTCTTACAAAAGGAGAATAGATGCTTATCCCAGTCTACATAAAACAATTACTGAATATCTGTTATGGATCTTTACACTCCACATGATGTGGTAGAAATCCTGAATAAAAAATAAGATAAACTAAATGACTCTCATAGTCTCATGATTCTATATGCCATGGGTGTTTCAATATTCTAGGTATAACTGAGGAGTTCTTTCTTATTTCCTTTCCTTTTCCCTTCCTAACTGACCTCTTTCATCTGAAATATCCATGGAATAATTATTGAGAGGAGTCAGGTTAATGATTTCCTGGAACTGTGTGCTAATGGATGAGAACGATTAGCAGAACCACCCAATATATGCTTGGAAAGCATAAATAAAGTATTTCATAGAAACATAGTTTCTGATATATCAAAATTTTTGTAAATTTGGCTCTTATGTATTCATATCTTTCTGTTAATTCTAAGCATGATTTCTCACTTTTTGACTACTAATATGCTTCAGGAGAAGTAGTGAATGTGATTTTATTGAAATGAGTGTAGCTAGAATCATAGGGCTATTTCCTCACTATTTATTTATAGATCAAATGTCAGTAACTTCATATAGCTAAATGAATTAAAACTAGAAACATGAATGAGAAATCTGGATTTCCAACTGAAAATCCCTTCCAAAAAATATTTTTGCCTTTTTGTAAACTTCAGTGTCTTTTTATTATTTCAAACAAAACATTAAGTTGATACAGTATTGGCAATATTGAAAAAAAATCATGTTGGTCATGTTCTCCCAATATATTCTCTGATATCACTAAATACTGCTCAGTGTGAGTCGCTCTGATGCCGTGTTACAAAAGCTACAATTTTAAAATTGATTCTCCAGGTAATAGCATTTCTGACAAATTAATAATGTGATACTTTGCTCGGCCCATGAGATTTTTCATTACATATTCCCCAACTGTTATTTACAATACGATGACAACTCGTAATTTGTCAAGAAGTAAAGAACAGCAGGAACAGCTCTAAGAGATGAACACAGATGAGTCTTTAGTACAAGGGGGTGGGCAGTGGTCACTGTGAAGTCTCACAAGTCACTGTCTTTTTTTTCTCTCTCTCGTCCTCATATTTTAGCCCAGTCTTGCGACTCCTCTACACGTTGACTAGAGCAAAGGCCCAAATGCAGGTGTAGGTGAAAAGACTTTCCATGCCTTGACATAAACACCAAAATCTCTTGGAAAAAAAAAATCATTAAGGCTCTTTCAAAGTTATCACTCTCTAATATGACATAGAGAAACAACCAACTCAAATACAGGCTGGCAAATGGTCAGTTACCCAAAGTAAATAGTGATTTATGTCAAGTGAGCAGTCAAGGACGCTGATTTAATTTTTCTTCCTGCCTGTGGTCCCAGTGAGAAGGGCAATGGCATTCTCTAAACGATTTATTTTGAAGGCTGAAGAGGCTGGACTGAACTAGAGGTACAATGTTCCAATCTGCTAATACCTGTTGTGTGATCTTATTAAGCAGTTTTTCATATTTTGGTATATATTGTGCAATTAATTTGGCATCATGTGAAACTGGAAATATGAATGGCAAGAGAAGAGGGGAAATTTTTCAGTTGTTATGTGGGAAAAGACAAAAACAAATTGGAACACAGGGTGGAAAAGTTGGAGTTGGTATGAGGGAAGATAGAATTAAAAAAAAAAAAGGTAAATCCCAGAGTTAACAGAAAGTAAAGGATACTTGGAAAAGGAAAAACAAAATAAAGGCAGAGTAACCAAAAAATAAAAACCAGCTAGAGCTTTAACAGTTATAAAGAAAAAAATGCACACAGTGAAGTATAAATTTATGGTTTGTAGCTCATAATAAAAGCTTGTATGATTAAAATCAACCAAAGAGATTCTTTTGAAAATAACTTTGTATGTACTCTCTAACGCAGCTTTTTCAAACTTGGAAGGAGGTGTAAGCAAATAATGCAAAAACCTATTGCCAAAATCTGGGAGAGATTGCTACTAAATGCAAAAGTTTCTAAAACAAGTGCTTCTGAAAATTTAAATTGCTAACCCACTCCTGCGATGCTGCCTAACCCAGAGCTAACTTGTCCATCTAAAAGTAATGAGTGGTCTTTTATTGATTCTACCTCCTCTTCTAGGTTCTTTGCTCAGAAAGTCAAAGTCTGTGCGAACAAAATACTGGGCTATCCTCCTGTGGTGTGAGTGTTGATTTTCTAGGCAGAGCGCTATGGCAATTCTAGTTTCATCAGTAACCCCGTGGTGGTAAAAGAGTGATTTTATTTATTTATTTTTAATAGCAGCAATTGAGTGTTTGGTGGAGTGAAGCTTTGGATGGGCCTAGGAGACCAGCCCTGGGAATGTGCATTTCTCACAGGAAAAATGTTTCAGGAAAAATGGATAAAAGAAAGAGGAAGATGTTTATAGTAATATATTCTGAGTATTAGAACATGGTTTCCTTATCCCAACTCTTGGAAGTGTCAGAGGTCTAGACAGGGGGTTAGAAGATGATCCATCTGAGAACAGAATGGCTACACAAGATGGAGGAGAGCTGGATGCTGGATGGCCCTTGACTAGAATCTGAAAAATCAACCTTTCTATGTAGGTTGATCCGAGAAAGGAAATCTAGAAAAGTCTGAGCAAATTAAGAAATGGAATATGATCAAGTTTTATTCAATACTGAGTAGACAAAAAACCTTACCTGGGACTTATAAAAATATTATAAATAAAGCAAAGGCTAACATCATGCTGAGGATTCAGAGAAAGGGAAGACCAGTGAAAACAATTTAGTATGGAAAACAGAGGAAAGTATAATAATAATAGTAATAACAACAACTACTACTAAATTATAATAATGATAGTATTAGTAATAATAATATAATAGTCATAAATATTATTAGTATCTTTGATCATATGAAAGAAGAAAGAGCCTCTGTTGAGACAAGAGCCAAAAGCCATGAGTTAATTTAGTTAATTTAGTCTGAAAGGAAATGTTAGTAGTATGAGATAGAAAAGAAAATAAACGAAATAAAGGGCCAGCAGGAAACTAAAAATGCAATATGAGAACTAAAATCTGCAATGGAGGCATGATGGGCGGAACTGACAAATGTGGTGAGAGGAAGAGAGAATGAAGGTCTGTACGCATTCCCCAAAAAGAAACCATCACAACTAAAACTCAAGCAATACTCAAAACAATGTAATTTCCAAAGATGAAAATATTAATGAAACTTGAAGATTAAGTAGAATTATCTAGACTATGCAAACAGGAAAAAAAAAAACTAACTAAACAGAAGGAAACCAAAGAAATAACAAAACAAAGCAAAAAAAAAAAAAAAATCAGATTACCTGCAATGGTTAAATAATTGTCATAGCCTGATAGCCTTAGACTTCTCTGAAACACTGAAGTCAGAGACAAAAAAATATATACAAAATTTTTTAGGAAAATTTATGGTGCACAATTTTTTTTTATTGTATTTTGGGTGAAGGCTTACAGAACAAATAGTTTCTCATGGAACAGTAGTACACATATTGTTTTATGACATTGGTTAACAAACCCACAACATGTCAACCTTCTCCCTTCTTGACCTTTTTTTTTTTTTTGGTGAAAATATACATAGCCGAAGATACACCATTTCAAAAATTTCTACATGCACAGTTCAGTGACATC
>NW_004443940.1:28400778-28419705 GCF_000243295.1 Trichechus manatus latirostris | reverse complement strand
ATTCCTAAGTATTTTATTTTTTTAGTGGCTATTATAAATGGTATTGTTTTCCTGATTTCCTTTTCATTGTTCTCCTTATTGGTGTATAGGAGTCCAACTGATTTTTGTATATTTATCTTGCATCCTGCTACTCTGCTGAATCTTTCTGCCCTTTGAAATCTTCTGTTTAGCTTATTATTTCTTCCTTTCACTTTATCTACTCTGTGTTCAAGAGCAACTTTCAGAGTCTCTTCTGACATTGATTTTGGTCTTTTCTTTCTTTCCTGTCTTTTTAACGACCTCTCACTTTCTTTAAGTATGATGTCTTTGATGTCATTCCACAAGTCTTCTGATCTTCCACCATTTAATGTTCAATACATCAAATTTATTCTTGAGATGGTTTCTAAAATTCAGATGGGATATATTAGGTTGTAGTTTCACTGTAGTGGACTGTTATGGATTGAATTGTGTCCCGCAGAAATGTATATCAACTTGGCTAGATTATGATTCCCAGTACAGTGTGATTGTCCACCATTTTGTCATCTGATATGATTTTCCTATGTGTTGTAAATCTTACCTTTAATGAGGCAGGATTAGAGGAAGTTATATTAATGAGGCAGGACTCAATCTACAAGACTAGATTGTATCTTGAGTCAATTTATTTTGAGATATAAAAGAGAGAAGCGAGCAAAGAGATGGGCGACCCCAGACTACCAAAAAGCAAGAGCCAGGAAAACAGTATGTCCTTTGTATCTGGGGTCCCTGTGCTGAGAAGCTCTTTTAGACTGGGAAAGACTGATGACAAAGACCTTCTCCCAGAAAAGAGAGAGAGAGAGAAAGCCTTCCCCTGGAGCTGACACCCTGAATTCAGACTTCTAGCCTCCTAGACTGTGAGAATAAATTTCTCTTTGTTAAAGCCATCTACTTGTGGTATTTCTGTTATAGCAGCATTAGATAACCAAGACATGGACTTTTTCTAATTTTCTTCAACTTCAAGTTGAACTTGCATTTGGACAATTGATAGTCTCCCCTTGCTCTACTTTATTTGAATCTCAGATACAGATATTTGATTTGATCTTACTCTTCTTTTATGTTATGTTTCTCCTTCAGGCCCAAGCATATTTCCCCTTTTTTCTCCCAGTAGCAATCCACTACAAAATGCCTAATATTTGTCTGTTGACTTCATGTATCTATTTTAATTCAGACAAGTTTAATTGGACTACACATCTTATACTTGACACCACTTGTTTTTGTTTGCTTGTTTGTTTTAGATTTACCCATGTTTTTGATACAGTGAGTTAATTCCTTACAAAAGCTGCATAATATTGCATGGTAGGTATCCACAACATTTTACTTATCCTCTTCCATAGTGATAGTCAGCAATACAGCATCTAACTCCACCCTCCATATGGTACTCTAAACGTCCTCATGCAAGTTCCCTCAGGGATCTGTAAGTGAATTGGAGGAGGGAGGTATAATATCAGGAATGGGATGCAAACTTAGTTTCATAAAGTACTAATCAGATTCCTCTCTAGAGTGACTATTCCAGCTTATACTTTCACTAGTTGGTAAGAGTTCCCCATTCCTTTCTTTCTTAAATACACACACATAACCAACAACTTGGTATTATCTGAATTTTGAATTTTTTTGCAAATTTGTGGGTACAAAGGATTATCTTATTGTTCTTTTTCATTTTAATTTCTCTAAACATACTGAGTGTGAATATCTTTTTTAAGTCCTTGTTAGCTATTCAGCCACTGCTTATGTGAGTCGCAGCTTTATATTCTTTGATTGTTTTCTATTTATTGTTGATTTTTATTAGTTTCGTGTTGATTTTTATTAGTGTCTTAAAATATTAGAATATTTTAAATATTAGTTTCCTTTTAGAGTTGTCAATATCTTCTTTTAAAATCATATCTGTCTTTATTTTGCCTACACTGAGTAGTCGTAAATTTTAATGTGATCATGTTTTCTGATTATTTATTCATCTTACATTTCATAGAGTCTTGTTTAAGAAGTAAATCCCCCACACCCTCCCCAAGGTGAATCAGTTACGGTTTGATCAGAGAAGCAGAACCCCTATACAAGGAGTTTACTATTGGTATTAGAACCTATGCAATCCTGAGAGCTGCTTAAGCATTCTGTGTCAATTTGTTGCCCCTGTTTCTGGTGTTGGGCTTGAGGTCAGCTGGAGCAACGTAGGGGAAATCAAGGACAAATTGGAACCCAAGCACATGAGCTATAACCTACAAGAAAGCAATAGAACTCACATCAGTCACTATGCCTCCAATGATGTGGGTCATGTTGTGGGCACACTTTGCCACACAATTACACATGAACTTAGCCCATGATTCTGAGAAGCTGTAGGAACAGACCTATTTGATGCTGCAGGAGTTAGAAGTTGACCAGCGCATCTGCCAGAGTGGTGATTCAGCTGATCTGCAGCAATGGGTATGAGCACCTGCCTTCACGCCAACCTTCTGAGCACAAACATGGCTTGTTCTTGACTTTGCCTTCCAGATCTCTTGACTATTCTTCTTATTGTCAACCGTAGCCCAGAACCAAGCAGAGAGGGAATTCTGGAAAAGGTTCCAGTTTAGCTAATTTGACATATTTAAAGCTACCACATAGCGTTACTAATACTTTCCCATATGCTTGCTGCTCAAAGTGTGGATCATGGGCCAATAGCATCCATATCACTTGGGAGCTTGCTAGAAGTACAGAGTGCTGGACCCCACACTGGAACTACTGAATTAGAATTTGCATTTAAGTAAGATTCATAGGTATTTTGTGTGCAAATTAAAATTTAAGAGTTACTGTGCTATATGTTCTTTGCTGCTTCAAAATTTTTAGGTCTTTGTGATGGATATGCTTTTGTATTTATATATAACAGTACCTATTTATGTATTTTATTTTAATTTTTTAAATATAAACATATATATATATTTTTCTACAAATAACATGTCAATTTTCCCATTACCCTTTAGTCATCCATCTTCTCTTCTCACTGACTGTAAGAGCCTCTTTATTATACATGACAATTTCTAGATACAAACTAAGATCTGAATATTAATCTATAATAACACATTTATTTTGTTCCATTGGCTTTTTTTCTATTCCTACAGTCAAGAAATCAAAAGAGGCATCGCATTGGGCAAATCTACCGCAAAAGACCACTTCGAAGTGTTGAAAAGCAAAGATGTCACCTTGAAGTCTAAGGTCCACCTGACCCAAGCCATGGTATTTTCAATTGCCTCATATGCATGCAAAAGCTGGACAATGAATAAGGAAGACTGAAGAAGAATTGATGCCTTTGAATTGTGATGTTGGTGAAGAATATTGAATATACCATGGACTGCCAAAAGAATGAACAAATCTGTCTTGAGAGTAGTACAACCAGAATGCACCTTAGAAGCAAAGAAGGCGAGATTACGTCTCACACAGTTTGGACATGTTGTCAGGAGGGACCAGTCCCTGTAGAAGAACGTCATGCTTGGTAAAGTAGAGGCCAAGCAAAAAAGAGGAAGACCCTTAATGAGATGGATTGACATAGTGGCTGCAACAATGGGCTCAAGCATAGCAAATATTGTGAGGATGGCGCAGAGCCGGGCATGATGTCTTTCTCCAGGAACTGGTCCCTCCTGATACCATGTCCAAAGTACATGAGATGAAGTCTCACCATTCTTGCTTCTAAGGAGCTTTCTGGCTGTACTTCTTCCAAGAGACATATGTTCCTTCTTCTGGCAGTCGATGGTATAGTCAATATTCTTCACCAACACTCTAATTCAGAGGTATCAAATCTTCAGTCTTCCTTATTCATTGTCTAAATTTTTCATGCATATGAGGCGATTGAAAATATCATGGCTTGGGTCAGGCACACCTTAGTCCTCGAAGTGACATCTTTGCTTTTTTAACACTTTAAAGAGGTCTTTTTCAGCAGATTTGCCTAATGCAATTCTTCTTTTGATTTCTTGACTGCTGCTTCCTTGGGTGTTGATTGTGGAACAAGTAAAATGAAATCCTTAACAACTTCAATATTTTCTCCGTTTATCATGATGTTGCTTATTGGTCCAGTTCTGAGGATTTTTGTTTTCTCTATGTTGAGGTGTAATCCATACTGAAGGCTGTGGTCTTTGACCTTCATCAGTAAGTGCTTCAAGTCCTCTTCACTTTGAGCAAGCAAGGTTGTGTCATCTGTGTATCACAGGTTGTTAATCAGTCTTCCTCCAGTCCTGGTGCCAGATTCTTCTTCATACAGTCCAGCTTCTCTGATTATTTGCTCAGCATACATATTAAGTAAGCATGGTGCAAGGGTACATCCCTTTTCTGATTTTAAACCATGCAGTGTCCCCTTGTTCTGTTTGAACACTTCCTCTTGGTCTATGTACAAGTTCCACATTAGCACAATTAAGTGTTCTAGAATCCCATTCTTCGCAATGTTATCCATATGTTGTTATGATCCACATAGTCTATAAATGCCTTTGCATAGTCAATAAAACACAGGTAAACATCTTTCTGGTATTCTCTGCTTTCAGCCAAGATCCATCTAACATCAGCAATGATATCCCTCGTTCTTAGTATGGTCAAATTCAACTTGGAGATCCCCCTCTTTTTTTTTTTTTAAATTTAAATCACTCATATGATCTTCAATAAGATTAAAAAAATTCATAAATATGTTATGAACTTCTTTGTTATGTTGATTCATAGACAGTGTATTGTTTCTGTAATTGTGATTAGTGTCTATTTTCTCAGTAGTTACTGCTGATGTAGCAGTAAGGTAGATTTTTTTATAACTGATCGATCAATATTGATACATTGCTCTTAACTAAAGTCATAGTTTATATTAGGGTTCACAATTTGTGTTGTACAGTCCTATGTATTTTGAAAAATGCATGATGTCAAGTGTCCACATTTACAGCATCATACAGAATAGTTTCACTGCCCTAAAAACATCCTGTGCTCCACCTATTCATCAATCCCCCTTCTCCCTGAACCCCTGAAAACCACTTATCTTTTCACTACCAACTTTCTTTTGATTAGTGTTAGTATGATACATCTTTATCTGTTCTTTTTCATTTTATCCTATCTGAGACTTTATATTTAAAGTAGATTTCTTGTAAGCAGTATACAGTTGAGTCTTTTTTAAAAATCCAATCTGACAAACTCGTTCTTTTAACTACTGTATTTAAACCATTCAAAAATTAAAATGCTTGCTGATATAGTTGGATTAAAATCTACCACATTTGTTACCATGTTCTATTCATTGCCTTTATTCATTGGTTCTTTTTTCTTTTGTTTTCCTTCTTTGTTTTCAGTTGAGCATTTTATATCAGTCTACTTTATCTCCTCTCTTTGCATATGACTTATACTTCTATATTTTAAAAAAAAAATTTCAGTGATTACCCTAGCATTTACAGTAAACATTTCAAAATGTTAAATGTTAGATGTCAAATCAATGACAAATAACCCTATTTTGTTTCAAATTTAATGAAGTTATCTTATAATAATATTCTCAATTCCTTACTTGTAGGCCTTCTGACATTGCTGTCTTTCATTTCTCTTATCCATACGCTTTATCACCCATACATTCTTGCTATTTTTGCTTTAAAATTATCTCTTATAGCAATTAAAATGAGGAAAATGAAGTATTTTTATACCTTGATTTGTTCTTTTCTGGTGCTTTTTTTTTTCTTTTCTTTCTTCCTATATGTAGATCCATGTTTTTATCCTATGTTATTTTCTTTCGGCCTGAAGAACTGATTTTAGCATTTATTGTGATGCTGGTCTATTGGCAATTGATTTCTTCAGTTTTTGTTTGCCCAAGAAAGGCGCTTTTCCTTCAGTTTCGAAGGTTTATTTCACTAGATATAGAATTGTGGTATTGTTGTTAGATGGCAACATTGAGTTGATTCCAACTTATGGTGACCCCATGTTTACAGAATCCTAAGTTGGTACTTTTTTTTTCTTTCTTTCTACAATTTTAAGATTTCACTCCACTCTCCTTTTATTTCTGATAAGCATGGTTTCTGATAAGAAGTCTGCTGTAATTCTTATCCTTGTTCCTGTATTGGTAAGGTGATTTACCCTCTCTGGCTTCCTTCACAATTTTCTCCTTGTCTTTGGTTTTCTGCAGTTCTGCAGCTTGAATATGATATGCTTAGTTGTGTGTGTGTGATGTTGTTGGCTTTTTTTTTGGATATTTACTCTTCTCTGTTCTTTGAGTTTCCTGGACCTGTGGCTTGGTGTCTGTCATTAATTTTGGAAAGTGCCCAACCATTATTACTTCAAATAGTTCTGTTACATTCTCTTTCTTCTTCTACTGATATTCCAACTATGAGTGCGTAATACATTTGATAATATTTCACAGTTCTTGGGTATTCTGTTATTTTTTAGTTTTCCTTTTTTTTCTCTCTTCATTTCTGTTTGGAAAGTTTTGATTGATTAATATTCAAATTTACCGATTCTTTCATCAGCAGTGTCCCATCTACTAATGAGCCCATCAAAGGCACTTTTCTATTTCAGTTACTGTACTTTTGATTTGTATTATTTTCTTTTTATTCCATCTTAGTTTTGTTTCTCTGCTGATTGTTACCCATTGAACATTGTCCACTTTTTTATTAGAGCCCATAGTATGTTAATCATCATTATTTTAAATTCTCTGTGTGATAATTCCAAAATCTATGGCATAATGAGCCTGGTTCTATTGTTTGCTTTGTCTCTTCAGACTTTGCTTTTCCTGCCTGTTTGTATGCCTTGTAAATTATTTTTGAAAATTGGACATATTGCATGGAGTAAGGAACTGAGGTACATAGCCTTTTAGTGTGAGGATTTATGCTAATATGTCTAGATGTTTGTCTGTGTTTAATGTTGGTTATAACTATAGATACCAAGCCTGTTGCTGTAGTGACCCTATAGGACAGAGTAGAACTGCCCCAAAGGGTTTCCAAGGAGTGGCTGGTGGTTTCAAACTGCTGACCTTTTGGTTAGCAGCCATAGCTCTTAACGACTGTGCCAGCAGGGCTCCACACTATAGGTACTACAGGTATCAGAGGATTGATACTCTTACATTGCCTTTGTTTTTGCATCCCCTCATGGCTTTGTTCCCAGTAATAGTACAGCTTTTTCAGCTGCTATCCACTGTTATTATACTGGAGGCTTCTTGATGTGGTAGTATACTGATTAATATCAGTATTTTAGTTAGTTTGTGTCTCAGAAGTGAGGCCTTCACAAGTGTTTCTATCTCCTCTTTGGGGATATAGCACCTCCACCTCACCGCCATGATTCCTGATTTTATATCTCCAACCTAAACCTTTTCTCTTACAGTCAATCAACTACATGAGACTTCAACTTGGGTAGGTCTTAGACACAGTGACCTTAACGTTTCCAAGGTTGAACACTTGACCCCTAACCTCACCTAAAACTTGCTCCTTTCTCAGTCTTTTGCATCTCTATAAATGACGTTACCGGCTGAGTAAAGTCATAACCTTTAATCACCATTGGTCCATCCCTCTGCTTTACTCTCACATAAAATCCACCTGCAAATTTTGTTGCATCTATCTCCGAATTTCCTCATTACCATCATCCTTGTTCAAACAACCATTATCTCTTAACTAGAAAATTTCTAAATCAGTCTTAATTTTTTTTCTCACTCTTTCCTTTTTTCCAATCTGTTTTTCATTTAGCAGCAAAAGTTAACTTCTTAAATATTATTTAATTTTCTGATTCTCCTGCTATAACCCCTTTAATAGATTCCCATTGATATTATATTAAAGTCTGGACTCAATACTTCCTGCTATTTCCCATAACTACACAAAATGCATGTGCTATTTTCTTCATAATACTTATTTTTGTTTTTCTGTTCTCTTTCTAGAGGAGTTTTTAAGTTCCCTGATATCAGGGACCAGGTTCGTTTTTTCACTGAGATTTCCTCTGCCCAGCGCACAGGCTCAGTGTTGTAAATATGAGTCAATTTTATGCTCTTAAAATCTGGGAGGCAGTCACTGAACCAAAAGGCATATTTGATTGGAATGAGAGTTTGTTTCTTTTAAATCAAGATAACATTTGTGTAGGTCTTTTTGTTTGTTAGTTACTCTTGGTTTTTTTGCAGAACACCAAACTGCAAACACTCAATGAGTTTCTTGAAAGGTACAATTTTGGAAACATTGCTCTAAATAATGCTAATCATAATACCTTTTATCTGTTAAATGCATTATTTTTTTCAGTTTCTAAGTACTTAGCACATATTCAATTTTCATAATATTCCTAGGAAAGAGATATTATTATTACCTCAGTATTATAGACTAACATTAACAACATGCCTAAGCTTATGCAGAAGTCCCTGGTAGTACAAATAGTTAACACACTTGGCTGCTAACCAAAAGAATGTGTTATGGTTTAAATCTGCCCAGAGGCACCTCAGAAGAAAGGTCTGGCAATCTACTACTGAAAAATCAACCACTGAAAACCCTATGTATGGAGCACAGTTCTACTCTGACACACACAGGGTCAGGATGAGACAGAATAGACTCGATAGCAACTTTTTTATTTTTCCAGGTAATACAACAAAGAAGTATTAAGTAGCTATGATTTGAACCCAGGTGTGATTGATTCTCTATTATTCTAAATACAGTATATGATTTATTACAAGTTCTTCAAATCTGGTTTGATCTACCAGTTCTCTGAACATCCAGCCTGACCATTGGTTTTCAGTTTTATATTAAATAGACATTAACGTTTCTCATCCCAACAGTCCACAACCTAGACCATGTAGGGCCACTTACATTGCTTCCAATCCTGAATTTTTCCTTCTCTGAATTTAGGTTTCCCCAATTATTTTTCCTTTTGTTTTTCACTTTTTTCAATTTTATTTGTCTCACCCAGTTACTTCTCTCTCTCTTTTTTCACATAATTTTTCTTTTTTGGTTTTTTTCTAGTATTTTACTTTCTGTTTTCAACAGAAATTGACTACTTCTCTGTCTACTTATGTGTGTCCCCAGCATCCTATGTTAGAGCAGACAGAGATGAGAATGGTGGGGAGCAGTAGACACAGATTTTTTAGTTAAACTGATCAGTCATGGGTGGGTGCTACTTCAAAGGAAGAAAGACAAGATCAAAGTCAATGTCTGTAAAGGAAGAAAAAATCATGCAATGTGATTTTTTTAAAAATCTTTTAATTTAAAAGTTAAATTATCTATTTAATTATAATGTCATAGGATGTTGCAAAAATAGTACAAGGAAATCCATGTGCCCTTTGCACAGTTTCCCCCAATAGTTACACTTAACTATAGAGCAATATTAAACCAGGAGATTGACATTGATGCAATCTATAGATATAGTTCTATGTCAATTGATCATATGTGCAGACTCAGGTAACCACTGCTGCAGTCCAAAACTGTTCCATCAAACTTAGTGTGATTTTGAGTCATTATACAGCTAGCCACGCTATGAATCCCAGCTGGCATTTTTGAGGCGGTCTTTTCAAGAAAATGGAATATAATGCATATGGGCTTTTAAAGACCATTTAGATGAAGGGGAAAACTAACGAAGTTCAGAAAATATGGAGCAAAACTCTACTCTGGAATCAGAGAATTAGAAAGAGTCGTTAGAGACCTTTGATAGATTAAAGGTGTAAAATACTAAGGTTCCTTAAGTTCTATGCAAGGGAAACAAAGAAATGAGTGAGGTAGAGATTTTAAACTTGGAAGTTGATCAACTTGTAAAGGACGTCTACTTGGGACCCTCTCCCTACAGCTTCTAAAATGGTACCTTCTGACATTTCAGAAGGATGCGTATGTGTAGAGAAACGCTGTGCAACCACTCTTAGAAGGTTCTCTCAGCGAAGATGCACACCAGCGACTTTACATCTTCATGATGAGCATAAACCTGGGACTGCGCTACAGTTTGCTGTGGATCTTAGTTGGTACTTCGACCTATTATTTGGGTCTGTTCTAAATCTGGGGTAATAAGTTGCTGTTTTTGTTCTCCAGTATACTGAAACTTACTATAACACCTTTTATGGTGTAACATGCGCAATTATCGGTTCAGTGTGTATTTTGTTTTGTGGTGATTATAATAAAAGTATTTTAACTTGTAGATGTTGCTGTGATTTCAAAATCATTGTTTCGCTGCCATTTACTTATAGCTCTAATGCTATTAGTGCCTATATTTAGAAGAAAGACTGAGAGCATTCTTTAGAAAATAATTAATAGCTAATGCTCTTTTAGTCTCTCAGTAGAAACATTTGGTCTCAGTTTTTTGGTACAACTAATAAAAAGGGCTTTTATATTCAGCTAAAATATATACTCTGTATTACAAGATAAAATGATAATATTTTCTGATTCCTTATTTATTCATGACTTTTTAATAAAACATGACTGGGATTGAATGGTCACTGGACGATATTTAAAAAGTGTAAATTTCAAAGGCTATTTAGACTGAATTATCACAACACATTAAAAAAAAAGGGAAATGCTGAAATATATTTTGAAGCTGCTGTTTTGTTTTAAAGTAATGTTTAGTATAGGAATTTTTTTTCCAGAAATGCTACTACCTAGGTCTTGAAAGAATAATTTTTTAAAAAGTTAAAGATATTTTTAAAAACTAATATGATAAAATATTTTCGAAGCTTTAAATATAAGAAGTAAAGTATATACATGGACTCTGCAACTTCAGCAAATATAACTAATTTTAGCCCATAATCTTTTTCAAAATTTAATTTCTATGTAATTTTACATTTAATAATCAACTGCAATTTTGCATTCTGTTTTCTCAAAGCCTCTTCCTAAATAAGCATTTTCTATTTAGTTAAATTCTTGAATTTTTAAAAAGTCTACATAATATTAATGTAAATATTCTCCCACAGTTGGGATATCAGTTTCCAGGTTTTCACTGTTACTAATACTTTAAAGTACAAATCTCCAGACATATAAATATTTCCTTGTTTTTTATTATGAATTTCAGCCTGATTTCCTACTATGCAATTATGAATAGTTTGAACGTACCTTGATGAATAGGAAGTTAAATGTAGTCCCTATAAGTTATTTAGGTTTCTAGGTAGTGCAATTTGCGTTCTACTACTAGCCTTAAGGTTGGCAGTTCAAAGACACCCAACTTTGCTGTAGAAGAAAGGCTTGGCCATCTGCTTCCCTAAAGATTACAGCCAAGAAAATCCTATGGAGCAGTTCTACTCTGTAACACATGGGGTCCCCGTGAGTCAGAATTGACTCGATGTCAGTGGATTTGGTTTTTTGTTTTTTAGAAGTTATTTAAAACTCTCCCTTATACTCTAGGGAGTTTCTTCTCTTAAATCACACTATGGATTTCAGGAAGGAGGCCTGGTGGTGCAGTGATTGAAGCACCTGGCTGCTAATCAAAAGGCTGGAGGTTTGAACCCACCAGTCGCTCAACGGGAGGAAGATGGGGCAGTCTGCTTCTGTAAAAATTTACATCCTTAGAACCCCTATGGGGCAGTTCTACTCTGTCCTATTGGGTTGCTTTGAGTTGAAATCAACCCAATGCTAATAGGGTATGGATTTCTGTCTTTCATTCTGTTTCAATTTTATAGAAAGGAATTCTTTGCATTTATTCCTATCATCCATGTTCTTCACATTCAGTACAGTACAATGAAGTTATGAGATTTAGGGAAAATCTTTTCTTCAGTGGCAACTTAGTAGGTCAAAGGCAGGGGAATTGATGTGTCGGCTTAGTGTTGCCTCTCGGTTCCCACAGGCCTTGGGAAGAAACGACTGTGTGGGCCTAGATTTCTAAGGATTGGGCAAAGATATGAATATTATTGAGAGATTTCATTCAAATCTTGCATCTCTTTGTTTCGCTATGACTGGACACGGCCTAATTATGCAAAAATGTGTCTTTGCTAATGCTTTCTTGTTTTTATTTATCATGGTGGTGTTGTTAGGTGCTGTCGAGCCTGCCCTAATTCATAGCAACCTTATGTATAACAGAAGGTAAAGTGGCCCTATCCTGTTCTTATTACTAATTACTAAACTACATCATCATAATAAAAAAGTATTGACACTGTTTTATTTTGACACAATAATATATTTAGCCATTAATCCTCTATTGTTTTATCATGTTATAGCTTAAACCATATGAAAAATTGTGAGACAAAAATGATAAGTGGTAAAAAGAAGCTTCTTAGACTCTCATGTGTGATGAATAACAAATAATATTGAATGAATAGAACTCTATTAAAAGAACAAAACAATTCATGGAATATATAGGTTTAACGACTAACCATTAATCATGACAAGCTATATCCTGGAAGGACAGACAGCCAGGTAGGGTTGCCAGGTTTAGGAAATAAAAACATAGGATACTCTGTTAAACATAAATTTAGATAAACTTTTTTTTTTTTTTTTTTTTCAAAGACGAAGTCTTCAGGGAATTTTTTTTTTGCATCCTAGGCACATAGACTGCATTTAGTATAAGTATGTTCCATGTAAAATTTGGGATATTGTTATTGCTCTAAGGTGCCATCAAGTTGGTTCTGCCTCACAGAGACCCTATGTACAACAGAATGAAATGCTGCCTGGTTCTGTGCTGTCCTCACAATTGTTGCTATGTTTGAATCCATTCTTGCAGCCACTGTGTCAATCCATCTCCTTGAAGATCTTCCTCTTTTTCACTGACCCTCTACTTTACCAAGCATGATGTCCTTCTCCCAGGACTGGTCCTTCCTGATACCATGTCCAAAGTATGTGAGATGCACTTGTTGTACTTCTTCCAAGACAGATTTTTTCCTTCTTCTGGCAGTCCGTAGTATAGTCAATATTCTTTGCCAGCACCATAATTCAAAGGGGTCAATTCTTCTTCAGTCTTCCTTATTCATTGTCCAGCTTTCGCATGCATATGAGGCAACTGAAAATACCCTGGCTTGAGTCAGGCACAACATTGTCCTCAAAGTGACATCTTTGCTTTTTAATACTTTAAAGAGGTCTGTTGCAGCAGATTTGCCCAATACAATACATTGTTTGATTCTTGACTGCTGCTTCCATGGGTGTTAATTTTGTATCCAAGTAAAATAAAATCCCTGACGTCAGTCTTTTCTCCGTTTATCATGATGTTGCTTATTGGTACACTTGTGACGATTTCTTTGTGTTTTCTTTATGTTGAGGTGGAATCCATACTGAAAGCGGTGGTCTTTTATCTTCTTCAGGAAGTGCTTCAAGTCCTCTTTACTGTCAGCAAGCAAGATTGTATTATCTGCATATCACAGGTTGTTAATGAGTTTCCTCCAATCCCGATGCCCAGTTGTTCTTCATATAGTTAGCCTTCTAGGATTATTTGCTCAGCACACAGACTGAATAGATATGGTGAAAGGATAAAACCCTGACTCACACCTTTCTTGATTTTAAACCATGCAGTATGTCTTGGTTATCTAGTGCTGCTATAACAGAAATACCCAAGTGGATGGCTTTAACAAAGAGAAATTGATTTTCTCACAGTCTAGTAGGCTAGAAGTCCAAATTCAGGGCATCAGCTCCAGGGGAAGGCTTTCTCTCTCTGTTGGCTCTGGAGGAAGATCCTTGTCATCAATCTTCCCCTAGACTAGGAGCTTCTCTGCCCAGGAACCTTGGGTCTAAAGGACATGCTCTGCTCCTGGCGCTGCTTTCTTGTTGGTATGAGGTCCCCAACTCTCTGTAGCTTCCTTTTCCTCCCCACACTCCAGGGAATCTCCCTTTACATTGGATCAGGGATGTGACCTGAGTAAGGGTATTACATCCCACCCTAATCCTCTTTAACGAAACCTAATCTTGCTTCATTAATCACAGGCAGAAATTAGGATTTACAACACATAGGAAAATTACATCAATCACAAAATGGAGGACAACCACACAATACTGGGAATCATGGCCTAACCAAATTGACATTTACTTGGGGGGAACACAATTCATCCATGACACAATATCCCTTTGTTCTGTTCAAACACTGCCTCTTGGTCTATGTAGAGGTTCCTCATGAGCACAATTAAGTACTCTGGAATCTCATTCTCCGAAATGTTATCCATAATTTGTTATGATCCACACAGTCAAATGCCTTTGCGTAGTCAATAAAACACCAGTAAGCATCGTTATGTATTCTCTGCTTTCAGCCAAGATCCATCTGACATCAGCAATGATATCTCTCTGTTCAGCTCCTCTTCTGAATCCAGCTTGAATTTCTGCTGTTACCTGTAGACGTACTACTGCAACCGTTTTGAATTATCTTCAGCAAAATTTCACTTGCTTGTGATATTAATGATGTTGTTCTTGTTAGGCGCCATCGAGTCAGTTCCTACTCACAGCGACCCTATGCAATACAGAACAAAACACTGCCTGGTCCTGCACCATCCTCACAATTGTTATGATTGAGCCCATTGTTGCAGCCACTGTGTCAATCCATCTCCTTGAGGGTCTTCCTCTTTTTCGCTGATCTTGTACTTTACCAAGCATGATGTCCTTCTCCAGGGACTGATCCCTCCTCATAACATGTCCAAAGTATGTAAGTATGTAAGTATCAACATCCTTGCTTCTGAGGAGCATTCTGGTTGTACTTCCTCCAAGACAGATTTGTTCATTCTTTTGGCAATCCATGGTATATTCAATATTCTTTTCCAACACCACAATTCAAAGACGTCAATTCTTCTTCAGTCTTCCTTATTCATTGTCCAACTTTCACATGCACTTGATGTGATTGAAGATACCATGGCTTGGGTAAGGCACACCTTAGTCTTCAAGGTGTCATCTTTGCTTTTCAACACTTTAAAGAGATCTTTTGCAGCAGATTTGCCCAGTGCAATACGTCCTTTGATTTCCTGACTGCTGCTTCCATGGGCATTGATTGTGGATCCAAGCAAAATGAAATCCTTGACAAACTCAGTCTTTTCTCCATTTATCATGATGTTGCTTATTGGTCCAGTTGAGAGGATTTTTGTGTTCTTTATGTTGAGATGTAATCCATACAGAAGGCTGTGGTCTTTGATCTTCATCAATAAATGCTTCAACTCCTCTTCACTTTCAGCAAGTAAGGTTGTGTCATCTGCATAACCCAGGTTGTTAATGAGTCTTCCTCCAATCCTGATGTCCTGTTCTTCTTCATTTAGTCCAGCTTCTCGGATTATTTGCTCAGCATACAGATTGAATAGGTATGGTGAAAGGATGCAACCCTGACACACACCTTTCCTGACTTTAAACCATGCAGTATCTCCTTATTCTGTCAGAACAACTGCCTCTTGATCTATGTACAGGTTCCTCATGGGCACAATTAAGTGTTCTGAAATTCTCATTCTTCACAATGTTATCCGCAATTTGTTATCCACACAGTCGAATCCCTCTGCATAGTTAATAAAACACAGGTAAACATCTTTCTGATATTGTCCCCTTTCAGCCAGGATCCATCTGACGTCAGCAATGGTATCCCTGGTTCCATTTCCTCTTCTGAATCCAGCTTGAATTTCTGGCAGTTCCCTGTTGATATACTGCTGCAGCTGCTTTTGAATGATCTTCAGCAAAATTTTACTTGAGTGTGATACTAATGATATTGTTCAACAATTTCTGCGTTTGGTTGGGTCACCTTTCTTGGGAATAGGTATAAATATGGATTTCTTCCAGTCGGTTGGCCAAGTAGCTGTCTTCCAAATTTCTTGGCATAGATGAGTGAGCACTTCCAGACCTGCATTCGTTTGTTGAGAGATCTCAATTGATATTCCGTCAATTCCTGGAAACTTGTTTTTTGCCAACACCTTCAGTGCAGCTTGGACTTCTTCCTTCAGTACCATCAGTTCTTGATCATATACTACCTCTTGAAATGGTTCAATGTCAACCAATTCTTTTTGGTATAATGACTTATTGTATTCCTTCCATCTTCTTTTGATGCTTCCAGAGTCATTTAATATTTTCCCCAGGGAATCCTTCAGTATGGCAACTGAAGGCTTGAATTTTTTTCTTCAGTTCTTTCAGCTTGAGAAATGCTGAGTGTGGTCTTCCCTTTTGGTTTTCTCTCTCCAGCTCTTTGCACATGTCAGTATAATATTTTGTCTTCTCGAGCCGTCCTTCGAAATCTTCTGTTCAGTTCTTTTACTTCATCATTTCTTCCTTTTGCTATAGCTACTCGGCATTCAAGAGCAAGTTTCGAGTCTCTTACGACATTCATTTTGGTTTTTTCTTTCTTTCCTGTCTTTTTAATGACCTCTTGCTTTCTTCATGTATGATGTCCTTGTTGTTATTCCACAACTCGTCTGGTCTTCAGTCATTAGTGATCAACATATCAAATCTATTCGGGAGATGGTCTCTAAATTCAAGTGGGATGTACTCAAGCTCGTACTTTGGCTCTTGCGGACTTGTTCTAATTTTCTTCAGTTTCAACTTGAACTTGCATATGCGCAATGGATGGTTTGTTCTGCAGTCAGCCCCTGGCCTTGTTCTGACTGGTACCGAGCTTTTCCATCGTCTCTTTCCACAGATGTAGTCGATTCGATTCCTGTGTATTCCATATGACGAGGTCCATGGGCATATTTGCTATTTATGTTGGTGAAAAAAGGTATTTGCAAAGAAGAAGTCGTTGGTCTTGCAAAATTTTATCATGCTATCTCTGGCATTGTTTCTATCACCAAGGCCATATTTTCCAACTACTGATCCTACTTTGTTTCCAACTTTTGCATTCCACTCGCCAGTAATTATCAAGGCATCTTGATTGCATATTTGATTAATTTCAGACTGCAGAAACTGGTAAAAATCTTCAGTTTCTTCATCTTTGGCCTTAGTGGTTGGTGTGTAAATTGAATAATAGTTGTATTTACTGGTCTTCCTTGTAGGCTAATGGATATTATCCTATTACTGACAGCGTTGTACTTCAGGGTAGATCTTAAAATGTTCTTTTTGACGATGAATGCAATGTCATTCCTCTTCAAGTTGTCATTCCCAGCATAGTAGACCATACGATTTCCAATTCAAAATGGACAATATCAGTCCATTTCAGCTCACTAATGCCTAGGGTGTCGATGTTTATGGGTTCCATTTCAATTTTGATGATTTCCAATTTTCCTAGATTCACACCTCGTACATTCCACATTCTGATTACTAATGGATGTTTGCAGCCATTTCTTCCCATTCTGAGTCGTTTCATATCTGCAAATGAAGGTCTTGAAAGCTTGACTCTATCTACATCATTAAGGTTGACTCTACTTTGAGGAGGCAGCTCTTCCCCAGTCATCTTTTGAGTGCCTTCCAACCTGGGGGGCTCATCTTCTGGAACTGTACCAGACAATGTTCTACTGTTATTCATAAGGTTTTCACTGGCTAATTCATTTCAGAAGTAGACTGCTGGATCTTTCTTCATAATCTGTCTTATTCTGGAAGCTTAGCTGAAAACTGTCTGCCATGGATGACCCTGCTGGTATCTGAATACCGGTGGTGGCATAATTTCCAGCATCACAGCAACACGCAAGCCCCCACAGCACAACAAACTGACAGACACGTGGGGGGATATTAATGATATTGTTCAATAATTTCCACATTCAGTTGGATCATCTTTCTCTGGAATGGGCACAAATATGCATCTTTTCCTGTCTGTTGACCAGGTAGATATCTTCCAAATTTCTTGGCATAGACGAGTGAGCACTTCCAGTCTTAGCTTGAGAAATGCCTAGTGTGTTTTTCCCTTTTGGTTTTTTAACATAGGTCTTTGCATATTTCATTATAATACTTTGTTTTATTGAGCTGCCCTTTGAAATCTTCTGTTCAACTCTTTTACTTCATCATTTCTTCCATTTGCTTTAACTACTCTAAGTTCAACAGCAAGTTTGATTTTTTGATCTTTTCTTTCTTTCCTGTGCTTTTAATGACTTTTTGCTTTCTTCATGTATGAAGTCCTTGATGTCATCTCACAACTCATCTGGTCATTAGTGTTCAACATGTCAAGTCTATTCTTGAGATGGTCTCTAAATTCAGGTGGGATATATTCAAGATCGTACTTTGGCTCTCATGGGCTTGTTTTAATTTTCTTCAGCTTCAACTTGAACTTGAATATGAGCAATTGATGGGCTGTTCCACAGTTAGCACCTGATGTTCTGACTGATGATATTGAGTTTTTCCATTGTCTCTTTCCACAGATGTAGTCGATTTGATTCCTGTGTATTCTGTCTGGTGAGGTCGACGTGTACAGTTGTCATTTACATTGTTGAAAAAAGATATTTCCAATGAATAGGTCATTGGTCTTGCAAAATTGTATCATGCCATCTAAGAACAATATACTTATCCTAAAAACATCATTTTTTAAAAAATCTGACCTTCAAATTTAACTGATTGTCCATTCTTTTATCTGGTAGCTGTACTTAAGACAGGAGACTCATTTGAATTCCATTATTTTCGCAACTAATTTAATAAGGGTTTCAGTTAAAGTTATATTAATCGCTAGTTTAATCCATCCCCTCTAATGAATACAATTCTGCCAAGTAAACAAGGCACCAAATTTGACTATCTTTTTTTTTTCTTTTTTCTTGGCAGAGTTTTTTTTTTTAATTGTACTTTAGATGAAGGTTTACAAAACAAACTAGTTTCTCATTAAACAGTACACGTACGGTTTTATAACATTGGTTAACGACTCCATGACATGTCAACATTCTCCCTTCTCGACCTTGGGTTCCCTATTACCAGCTTTCCTGTCCCCTCTTCCCTTCTAGTCCTGGCTATTGTGCCCATTTAGTCTTGTTTAGTTTTATGGGTCTGTCTAATCTTTGGCTGAAGGGTGAACCTTGGGAGTGTCTTCATTACTGAACAAAAAGAATGTGCGGGGACCATATTCTTGGGGTTTCTCCAGTCTCTGTCAGGTCAGTAAGCCTGGTTGTATTTTTTTTTTTTTTTGGAGTTTTTTTTTTTCATTTTTTTTATTGTACTTCAGGGGAAGGCTTACAGAACAAATAGTTTCTCATGAAACAGTAGTACACATATTGTT
>NW_004443940.1:28367038-28400258 GCF_000243295.1 Trichechus manatus latirostris | reverse complement strand
CTCTGTCCAGAACCCTCTGTTGTGATCCTGGTCAAAGCAGTCAGTGGTGGTAGCCGGGCACCATCTAGCTATACTGGACTCAGTCTGGTAGAGGCTTTGTTAGATGTGGTCCATTAGTCCCTCGGACTAATCTTTTCCTTGTGTCCTGTTCTCGTCATTCTCCCTTGCACCCGAAGGGATGAGACCAGTGGAGTATCTTACATGTCTGCTCACAGGCTTTTAAGACCCCAGACACTACTCACCAAAGTAGAATGTAGAACATTGCCTTTATAAACTGTGTTATGCCAATTGAGCTAGATGTTCCCCGAGACCATGGTCCCAACAGCCCTCCACCCTTGACTATCTTTTATTTTAAATTTGAATTTATATATTTTGTCAGAAAATATACTCCCTCCACACACACATACGTTTATATTTATGGAAGTTAACCAGTTATTTGCAATATTTTGAATCTAATTATAAGAAGAAATGTATGTTTGTGATTGTTATTGTATAGTTACTTATATTATAGGGTTTATGAAAGGTTCTACTAAGTAATGAAATGTTAGATGGCTTGTCTAATTCAAATAACCAAACTTTGAAGAGAGCTTCCTCATTATTATATATAAAGCATTTCCCCAAGAGCACAGCTGTGCAATTTTATACCATTGAAACCTCTTCCCACTTAGCAAAATATTTGTATACATAGACATATAGATAGAGAATCATAATAGGCAGAGAGGAAATAGACAATGATTAAAGGATAAATTCCACTTGCCACAACATATTTTCATGACTTTTTACCCTATGAATCGACGGTGTAGCAGAAATAGCAGTTAGAGTGTGTTAAAGCTGAAGCATTTTGTTGCGAGTGTTTCATGCCCTGCCTTTCTCCCAATGAATCTCATGCCATTTGAATAAAAATATTTCAGTCAAATAATCCATCATACATAAGTATTAGTGAACAATCTCTTTTCTTTCCTAATATCATTATTTACAGCCCATAGAGCTGTTCAGCTCTAACAGCTGTGTTACAGGAAACACAGAATTCTGATCAAAGATCATCGATACTGATAGTGCTTACTTAGCAGGTGCCTTGGCAATCGGTTTTAATGAGTCTGAGCCATACTCATTTCTTTTCCTGCTGCTGGTCTATTGAAAAAAAGAGAGATGGCAGAGGTGTCAGTGATGTTGCAGACACAGACTTCCTGGATAAGCTTTGATTTAAAGAGCTAGGAGGAAAAACCCAAAATAACTCCTGATGTTCAGGTTCCTGCTACAGCAGCAGGTAGAAGAGCCTTATGAAACTCATCCCCTTGAATGATAGTCAGTAATGACTCAATATGACATTGACCTCATTGTTACTCCACTAGGCACACTTGCAAAGTGCATCCCCCAGGTGCAATTTGAAGTGATTATTTTAATCAAGAAATGCAAGTGGTAGCAACATGGAGGATCACCACCAAAATTTTCCAAACCTCAATGCCATTTTCAGGCAGTCTCATTTTTTTTTGGCCAATTAAAAGGTCTATCCCTGCATATCCACTGGGCTCTTTAAGTTCTTCGTTTTTATTTAAAGCATCTTTTTTTTTTCCTTAGGTGACCTCTAACAGTATCAATAAATGATAGAATTATGAATTGCTGCCTAATCTGGAAATGGAGGGCCATCAAACATACAGGTAACAAAATAATAATGATTAGAGCTCTGGGCAGTGAAGGGGTAATGGATATAACTATCATGGATGATGAAAATAATCATAATAATAGGCAACAACTTTAAAAGTCTTGTGTTATATACTTTTGTTCATTTGTGCCTTAATAAATCAATCATTCTTTCAAAAACGTTGTTTGGACACCTGTTCTGTGGAAGGCATGAGAGACAGTGGTGAACATGACAGCTATGATCTTTGCCTTGGGGGAGTCAGTGGTAATTACGTGTTGACTTCCATGAATTTGTTATACCCTGAGTTAGTATTAGTGTGATTTTTGGATGAATTAACTCTTGATTTTATTGTTTAAGAGGAGTTCTGTGTTACAACCTATTGAGTTTAATGCTTATTTTATATGGATAATTGCTTGGTGACAGAATAAATATTTTGACCAAATAGAATGTCAAAAATCCATTGCTGTTGAGTTGATAAATAGAATGTATTAGTTATCTATTGCTATGCAGAAAATTACCCCAAATGCAGCAACTTAAGACAACAAACACACAGTTTCGTCAGGTCAGAAATTCAAGCGTGGCTAGACTGAAGAGTTCTAACCCAGGGTCTCTTATCAGTCAAGATGTCGGCCAGGACTGCAGTCATCTGGAGGCCTAACTGGGCTGGAGGGTTCACTTTCAAGTGCAATCTTATAACTGATGGCTGGAGACCTCAGTTCCTGAAGTGGTCCTCAATAAGGCTTCTCAAGATATAGCAGCTTTTTTCTTCCAGGACAAATAATCCAACAGAGAGAAGCCTGAGGCAAATGTTGCAGTGTCTTTTATAACCAAATATTGCAAGTGACATATCACCTCTATCATATTCTAACATATAACCTAACAGACCTTTAAGAACACTTCACCCAACTATAACAAGGTATGTGTTCTCCAATGCACAATAGATCATTCTCCAGGATAGATCATATATTAGGTCATGAAACAAGGCTCAATAAATTTAAAAAGACCAGAGTTATACAAAGTATTTTCTCTGACCATAATATAATAAAACTACAAATAAATAATAGAAGGAAAACTGGAAATTGTACCATAATATGAAAATTAAACAATATACTATTGAACATGCAATGTGCCCAAGGAGAAATCATAAGGAAAATCAGAAAATACTTAGAGATGAATGAAATAAAAGCACACCGTATCAAAACTTATAGGATGCAGATAAAGCAGTACTCAGAGGAAATTTTATAGCTATAAATGCCTAAATTAAAAGAGAAGAAAGAATTCAAATCAATAACCTAACTTTACACCTTGAGAAACTGGATAATGAAGAGCAAGTGAAGCCCAAAGCAACCAGAGGAATGAAGTAATTAAGATCAAAGCAAAGATAACTGAAATAGAGAATAGAAGAAAAATAGAATATATCCTAGAGAAATAAGAGCCATCACACGAATAGATATATGCATACCCGTGTTCATTGCAGCACTGTTCACAATAGCAAAAAGATGGAAACAACCTAGGTGCCCATCAACGGAAGAACGGATAAACAAATTATGGTCTATCCACACAATGGAATACTACACAATGATAAAGAACAATGATGAAGCTGTGAAACATCTTATAACACGGAGGAAGCTGGAACTCATGCTGAGTGAATTTAGTCAGTTACAGAATGACAAGTATTGTATAAGACCACTATTATAAGAACTCAAGAAAAGGTTTAAACACAGAAGAAAACATTCGTTGATGGTTATGAGAGTGGGGAGGGAGGGTGAGAGTTATTTACTAACTAGATAGTAGATAAGAATTATCTTAGGTGAAGGGAAGGACAGCACATGCTACAGGGGAAATCAGGACAACTGGACTAAACAAAAGCTAAGAAATTTCCTGAATACAATCAAGCACTTTGAGGGACAGAGTAGCAGGGGTAGGGGTCTGGGGACCATGCTTTCAAGGGACATCTAAGTCAATCGGCGTAACAAAGCTTATTAAGAAAATGTTCTGCATCCTACTTTGGTGAGTCACATCTGGGGTCTTAACAGCTTGCAAGTAACCATCTAAGATGCATCAATTGGTCCCAACCACCTGGAGTAAAGGAGAATGAAGAACACCAAAGACACAAAGAAAGTAGTAGACCAAGAGATAGAAAGGGCCACATAAACCAGAGACTTCATCAGCCTGAGACCAGAAGAACTAGATGGTGCCCGGCTACCACCAATACCGCCCTGACAGGGAACACAACAGAGAGTCCCTGATGGAGCAGGAGAAAGTGGGATGCAGAGCTGAAATTCTAGTAAGAAGACCAGACTTAATGGTCTGACTGACACTGGAGGAACCACAGAAAGCATGGCCCCTGGATTCTCTATCAGCCCAGAAATAAAACAATTTCCAAGGCAGACTCTTCAGACAGGGATTGGACTGGACTGTGGGACATAAAGTGATACTCGTGAGGAATGTGCCTCTTAGCTCAAGTAGATGCAAGAGACTAAACAGGCAGCTTCTGTCCAGAGGTGAGATGGGAAGGCAGAGAGGGTTAGGAGCTGGTTGAATCAGGGGTGGAAAAGAGGGGTGTGCTGTCACAGTATGGGGAGAGCAATTAGGGTAACATAACAATGTATGTATAAGTTTTTGTATGGGAGACTAACTTGAAATGTAAACTTCATTTAAACTACAACAATAAAAAAAAAATTAAAAAAAAATTCAAGCAGAAAAAAAAAAAAAGACTATGGATTTACTCACTTTGTACCACTTTTTTTTTTTCCAAACTGGAAAAACATACTCTCTACAAGTCATATTGTGAATTTGAAACATATTTCTTCCAATGTGTTTGAATAAGTTTTTTTTTTCTGTTCTTTCTTCACTTTTATTCACCAGAAGCACTGATTTCTGTAAGTTGGATATATTTTACCTTGCTTCTAGTCATAAAAAAGAAATTCATATGTCATTGTGTGGTGCAGTGGGTGATCTTATGTGGCCCTTTCTCCCTGAGTTTGTGGAAAAAAGAAAACAAAACACACAAAAAACAACTTCGGAGGGAATTTCTGGAGCTGATATTTCCTGGGTAAGCTATAAGCAGTTTGAGGGTTTATTCAGTCTGACCTGGTAATTGACAAGCCCTGAGTTGATTTACATTTTCTGAGTTATTAAGAATTAGTTGGTTTCCAATTCCGGCTAAGAAGACCCTCTCAGAGTTTTCAAGGCCTGAACAGGAGGCTACCTGCAGAGCTTAGGTTCCCTGAGCAAGGGGCTTCATGCAGAGCAGTTCTGCTCTAAGAGCTGTTGTGATGCTGGTCTAGAACTGGGGCCAGTGTAAAGCTGGGGCCAGCCTAGAGTGTCCCAAGGCTTCTAGTTGAGAGCTGTACTAGATAGTGATGGGAACAGAGCTAGCCAACAGAAAACGCAGAAAGAGAGAGGGAGCTAGAGAACGCAATAACAGTAGCCACAATGCACTGCTAATACCTGATATGGTGTTGTGAATCTGACACCTAAACCATGGTGCACCTGCTGACAACTGAGCTACAGAATTCCTGCCCAGTAATGTAAGGTGAACATTGGTTTTCAGGATGGGTAAGCATGTCCCCTTTGAGATGTAAGTAGCTACTCTTTGAGGCATAAGCAGGTGTACGCTGAGAACCCCCAGGAACTTTGCACTTAGAATTTCTTCATTTATATCTTTCCCTCTTCATATTCATTTTCTGTTTGTAGCTTTCTCTGTTACCATTAAAGTTGTTATCGCAGATATGGTGTTTCCATAAGTTTTGTGAACATAGTAATGGATTATGGAACCCAGTAGAGAGAGAGTGCAGTGAGATGGCTAGTGTCAGAAATAAATATGGAAGTTAGAAAGTGGAGGTATATTTGATCTTCACCTCATAAGAACCACCTTTAATGCTCATTCTTATAATCAAAGTTATCTATTCAGTTGAATTACATATGCAGTTATCCCTGAAGGAGTTTTAGCCTTTTTACATTGTTTATTCAATTTCATTTTACACAATTTCTTCAAATCTGCCTATGCAAACTGATGGTTTAATCAATCTCATTTGTTTATTAAAATTTGTCTTTCACCTCTATAATGATATTATATTTTCCTTCTCAATCTTTCCTAAATTCTACCAGTTTACTTTAGCTTATTGTGGTATAATTTACATGAAGAAGAAGAAAAATCACCCATTTTAGTTTACAGTTCCATGAGTTTTGACAAATGCACCACGGTGGTGGTTACATAACTGAATGCATTTTTTAACTGTGGTTGAAGTGTTTGGCTGCTAAATGAAAGGTCAAAGTTTGAAACCCTCAGCCGCTCTGCAGGAGTGAAGACTGGGCAATCTGTTGCCTTAAAGATTACAACATAGCAAACCTCATGGGGCAGTCTATTCTTCCTTTAGAGTCGACGGCACACAACAACAGCAACATAATCATCCCGTCAGTTAAAAATTACTTTATGTTTCTTTGTAGGCAAGCCTTATCCCCATCCAAAGGCCTTAGCAACCACTGGACGTCTTTGTCTCTATAGTTTTGCCTTGTCCAGAAAGTCACATAACTGGCCTAATACAAGGTGCAGTCTTGATTCTTGCTTCTTTCACTTTACTTCCTGTAATATCAATAAATCATTTTTTTAAATCAGTAATCTCTTTTTAATTATGAATAGTATTCTATTATATGCATATTACTTTCTTATATGTTTATTTTTTGTGTGTATTTTTATACAGTCAGCAATTGAAGAACATAGGGATTGTTTCCAAATCTTGGCAATTGTAAATAGTCTATAAATATTCATGTACAGCCTTTTTTTTATTATTTTATTTATTTATTTTTTTAAATTGTACTTCAGGTGAAGGCTATATGTACAGCCTTTTTGAGTGCACATGAATTTTTGTCTTTGGTATATACCTGGGAGTAAGATTGCTGGATTGCATGTTAAGTATATGTTTAACTTTATACAAATCTGCCAAACTGTTTTCCAAAGTAGACAAAAAAATTGCATTCCCACCAGTAATGTATGAGCTCCATTTGCTTCACGCCCTCTCCAGCAGTTGGAATTGTCAGTTTGTTTTTTTTTTTTTTTAAATTTAACCTTCCTAATAGATGTCTCAGAGCCCTGGTGTCACAGTTGTTAAGACCTAGGGCTGCTAACCAAAAGGTTGGCAGTTCGAATCCATCAGCCATTCCTTGGAGACTCTAAGGGGCAGTTCTACTCTGTTGTATAAGGCGGCGGTAAGTTGAAATTGACTCTACAGCAAATTTTTATTTAAATAGATGTCTAGTGGAAAGTGGAGGGAAATTTAATTTTCCTAATTACTAATGATGTTGAGTTTATTTTCATGTGTTTATCTACCATCTACGTTTCTTATTTGGTTAACTAACTTCAAATTGTCTGCACATTATTTATTATCTATGTTTGAGTTTTCTATGTGAAGTCTATAGATATAGATATACATATATAGACATATAGCTAGATATATTTTTTTCAGCAAATATTTTCTCACAGTCTGTGGTTTTTCATTTTATTCTATTAACAGTTTTTTCAAAGAACAGAAGGTTTTAATTTTTGATTAAGTCCAGTTTATCAATTGTTTTATTTTATTGATTAAAGAACCTGGTGGCATAGTGATTAAGTGCTACAGCTGCTAAACAGAAGGTCAGCAGTTTGAACCCGTGAGATGCTCCTTGGAAACTCTATGGGGCAATTCTACTCTGTCCTATAGGGTCACTCAACTCGATGGTAAAGGGTTTGATTATTTTTTGGTTTCCCTACTCCAAGGTCAACAAAATTATTCTATTTTCTTCCAGATGTTTTATAGTTTTAGGATTTACATTTATGTCTTTTATTTTTTATGTTAATATTTGTATGTGATACAGTCATGGAAAGAGCATTTTTTTTTCCCAGTTGTTCCAGTTCTTTTGCACCTTTGTCAAAAATGAATTGAACTTACAGTGTGGGTCATTTTCTGTACTCACTCTCTCTGTTTCCCATTATGTGTGTCTCTTCTTTCCCCCTACCACATTGTCTTGAACGCTGTGGATTTATAGAAAATCAGGTAATGTGAGTCATCTCATTTGTTCTTTTTCAAAATTGTTTTGGCTATTGTGTTAGTTACCTAGTGGTGCTATAACAGAAACTACACAAGTGGATGGCTTTAAAAAATGGTATATTTTTCTCACAGTTTTGGAGGCTAAATGTCCAAATCAAGGTCTCGGCCATGCTGATTTTTTCTGTGAGCCTCTCTCTTAGTTTCTGGTATCTGCCAGTGTCCCCCGTGGGTGTATGTCTCTGTCTATTCTGTTCTTTTTATAACCTAGAAGTGATTAAGTTTAGGGCCTACCCTATTTTGATATGATCTTATTGACATAACAAAAGAAAACACCTGTTTTCAAACAAGAATAATATTTATAGGTACAGGGGTTAGGATTTCAACACATATTGTGGAGGGAAGGAATTCAATCAATAGCGGTTATTCTATTTCATTTGCCCTTCCATATAAATTTCAAAATCAGCTTTTCAGTTTCCACAAAAAATATTCTTCTTGAATATTTGGGGGTTTACAGTTAATCTATAGATCAGTTTGGGGAAAATTGCCATTTTAACAACATTGAGACATCCAATCATTAACATGTTGTATCTGTCCAGTTATTTAAGTTTTTTTTTTTATTTCTTTCATCACTGTTTTGTAATTTTCACCATAAAGATTCTTTACATATTTTGATAGATTTACATTTAAATATTTCATGTATTTGTGTTACTGTAATTGATGCTTTTAAAAAAATTTCGATTTCTAATTCTTTATTGCTATTGTATAGAAATTCAAATAATTTTATATATCAATCTTATATTCATAGACTTTGCTAAACTCATTTATTTGTTCTAGTAGTTTTTTTTGTAGATTACTTGATATTTTTGACATAGACTATCATATTTTCTGTGAAGAGAAACTGTTTTATTCATTCCTTTCCAATTTATATGAATTTTCTTCTTTTTGTCTTGCCTTACCTTATTCTCTGGAGTATTTAGTACAATGATGTATTGGAGTAGAGTTGCCATATTTAGCAAACAAACAAACAATAATGTACAGGCACCCAGTTAAATTTGAATTTCAGATAAATAACAATTTTTCCCCCCTTCGGACATCTATGTCCCAAATATTGCATAGGATATGCTTAAGATAAAAGAAAACAAACCAAAAAAAATAAAAATAAAAGTTATTTTTATGAAATTGGTATTTAACTGGATGTGCTGTATTTTACTTGGCAATTCTAACTAGTAGTGGTAAAAATGGATGTCCTTCCCTTTTCCCTATTTTATGGGAAATGAAGTCATTCTTTCACCATTAAGTATTATGTGAGCTATAGGATTTTTGTAGATACCCTTTATTGGATTGTGGAAATTTCATTCCTTTCCTATTTTATAGAGAGTTTTTATTAGAAAACCTGTTGTGTTTTCTCAAATTATTGTTTATTTGCTTCTACTGGATGATTATATATGTCTATATACATATATGGAGACCTGGTGGTTTGGTTTTTGTTTTATATATATATATATATATATATACACTCTTTTTTCTGTTAATATGTGGAGTACACTAATGGGTTTTTGAATATTGGATTATCTTTGCATTACTGAGATAAATCACACTTGATCAGAATATGTATTTTTTATATAGTGCAGGATTTGATTTTCTAATATTTTGATGAGGATTCTAACATCTACTTTCATGGTGAATATTGTTGCATAGTTTATTTTTGTTTGACTCTCTTTGGGTTTTGTATCAGTGTAATACTGGCTTCACAAAATGAGTTGGGAAATGGCCCTTATTTTTCTGTTGTCTTGAAAAATTTATGTATAATTAGTATATTTCTTCCTTAAATACTTAGTAGATTCACCAGTGATACCATCTGGCCCTGGAGTTTTCTTTGATGGAAGGATTTTAAATATGAATTTTATTTCTTTAATAAACATAAGACAGTTTAGGATAATTATTTCTTCTTGAGTGAGCCCCTTAGTGGCTTTTTTTTTCCTCCAAACAATTGTTCTATTTCAACCAATTTCTTGAATTTATGGGCATAAAGTTATTAGTATCATTCCCTTAAAATCATTTTAATGTCTGTAGGATCTGTTATGATGCTTCTGTTTCTTTCCTGACATTGGTAGTATTCCCCCGCCCCCCATTATTCTCTTTAAATATGAATCTTGTGTCATTCAGGGGTGACCCTAGATAAGTGGTTGCTCTGGGAATGCTAATAATTTGGCATCTCTTACACATTATTCTCTTTAAATATTTATTTATTTTATTGGTCTTAAAAAAAAAAAATTTCAATTTCACTGGTATTCTCTATTGTTTTCCTTTTTAAAAAAATTCCTTGATTTCTGTTCTTGTCTTTATTATTCATTCACTTTTTCTTGCTTTGTGGTTATTTCCTAGTTTTTTAAAGGTGAACACTAAGATCAGTGATTTAAGACATTCCTTCCACTCCACTATAAGCATTTAATATTACAAATTTCTCTCCAAGTTCTGCTTTAGTGCATTCCATACATTTTTATATGTTCTGCTGACTGTTTACTTTTAATCTCTCTTTATAATATTAGCATCACTCTTTTACATTATGAATAGTTTCTTTGAATTCATTTATCAGAGATATGCTGTTCTCATTAAGTACTTTAAAACAGTATAGTATTAGTTACCTAAAATTTTATGTTTTCTGGAATAGATCTTTATGGCTTTTGTTTTCATTTCTTTCCATATTCTCCATTTCTAGCTATCTATCATCTATCTTTGTTATCTTGGATGCCATACTCTTATGTTTTTGCCATTTCAATATGTATTGTGATTGGTTGGTTGTTGCATCTCTTCTGTTTTCTTTCTCAGCTTTCACAATCATTTTCAACTATGTTCATGGATTGTGATCAACAGATTCAATTTCACTGGACTTCTGGGAAAGTAAAATCTGTTGTATATTTCTATACTCCACTTTTCCCATGACTTTATAACGTATTTAAATTTAATTGCTCTAAAGAAGTTATTTCAATGGAGCTTTCAGCACTGTGACAATTACTTTGCAGGTAATCCATTTCCTGGCCACAGTCAAAGGAGTTTTGTGTCTTTCTTAGCATCTTTGTTTTGACCTAACTTAAACTGTACTCATCACGTATTCTTCTCATTTTGTACTTGATACTACTGATGATTATATTTTTTATTAATATGCTATTATCTTATGAATAGCATTAAATATGTTGTTATCATGTGCCGTCAAGTCGATTCTGACTCACAGAGAACCTGTATGACAGAGTAGAACTGCCCCAAAGATTTCGTAGGCAGAAATCTTTCACTAGAGAAAATCATCAGGTCTTTTCTCCTGTGGAGCTGCTGGTGGGTTCAAAGTGATGACCTTTCCATCAGCAGCCAAGCTGCTTAACAGTTGGCCACCGGGGCTCCTTAGCATTAAATATAGCTAATATTAAATAAGGAGGAACTGTGTGCTAATTACCATGGTTTGAACCTGTCTTGATATGAGTTATCTAGAAAATAAAAACTAAAAAGAAGCTTCTGCATTGAGGCTTTTAGTCCATATAACCCAGAACAGCATGAATGAAGATGAAAAGGAAATGAGTCCAATGCCTAAGTGAGCAGAAATACAGGTTAGTTGCTGCTTCATAAGAAAACCCAACTTGCCCTGTAACAGCAGTACATCTTCCACACAGGCTGTATGAAACCACCGTGTCTCAGAAATGTCTGTAAGGGTTAGATCATTTTATCTGCTTTCTGTTTTTCATCTCCTGTCTTTGATTGGTCAGAATTTGTACCACAAAGCATTGATTCCTAGGCATTTCCAACACAAAAGGTGGGGCCAGTGTGTTTGCCTAACCAGCACGATATCTGATATGTTCCTCTCCTTTAAGTCTCATTACAATCCTATAAAGGTGTTGTTATTATTTTTTTTTCCCCTCATAGCTAGCTAACTGAAAGGTCGGTGGTTGGAAACCACCAGCAGCTCCTCAGGAGAAAGATGTGGTAGTCTGCTTCCGTAGAGATTTACAGCCTTAGAAACACTATAGGGTCGCTAAGAGTCGGAATCGACTTAATAGCAATGGGGTATTTGAATCCAGGCACTTGGACTTCAGCTCTGAACTCTTCTGCTATATTACCTTGTTTTTCATAACTTTCTGTGGAGGTAACACAAACATATCTTTTCACTGTCATATTTAAACATTAACTGAACCTCAGTCTGTTAGGCTCTTGAACAGACACATCTGTACATCAGTGCTGGCACCTGTACCCGAGCCAAAACATCCAGATTTCTCCTGAATTTCATTTCTTTTTTTGTCCACGTCCTTACAAATGCTGAGCTTACTGGTGGAAGTTCATATGAAAATATTTTCATAATTCCTTTTTTATACATATAAAGTGTTCTGAAAGAGTTGTTCGAATCTCAGGCAAATCTCTCCAAAAGTCAACATTACAATGTTTTATTGATCAATAAACTTAATTTTTTCTAAATAAAAATAATTAAAAATAAGTTCTGTAGTCTCCTCACTCTCCATTTGGCTATTTTAAAGACCAATTTTAAAAATAAACTTTCACACTGTAGAATCCACACACGAAGAAAACATTAATAAAATATCCATATCGCATGTCCCTGAAAAATCTCTTTACTTCACATATAGTTGCAAGGCAAAGTTGGTGGGGTTTTAATAGATACTTCAGCAAATTTACATATTGCAGCATGTCACGAGTCTTCAAGGGGAATGTTCAGAACTATCAAGAGAATACTTTGTTTCACCTTGAATAAACAAAGCTGTTTATTCAAAAAACTCACAGAGATTGTTTATATTCTGTATCCTGAGATAATCTAGGAAGTGAAACTTTAGTTTTGTTTTATCAGAAAAAAATATTTGCATCAATGATTTAAGAACAATTTATCTGCAAATTATTCTTTGCTTTATTCATATGTGTATAAACTTTGTTTTAGGGGGATTCAAAATTCCTCATACTCAGCTCCTGGAATGTGCACTTCTGCCCTTGCCTAAAATGTAACATTAAAGTTAAATCAGTCTTGCATAATTATACTGATATAAATAAGATTAAATTTTAGATAAACTCTTAATGATTTACCAAGAATAGGAAAATCCAGATGTTTGTTTGGTTGGTTCTCCCTTTACCAAAGTGGAAATTTGGGGAACTATCACTATTTAATGAAAAGATTTGTTCATTCTCAAAAGCGTCTCTTTTAATTTTGGAAAACATTTGTGAGATTCATCTGTCTTTTTCCTCAAACACTAAGTAATGGCTTAAATGATGTTTTCTGAGCAAGGGGGAGAAAAAGCTTCATTGGTTTTTATTAGTTCTACGTTTGTTTAATTTAAAAAAATGTATAAATATTTAAAGAATTCTCCCAAAGAAATGCTCAGGCCCAGATGGCTTTACTGGTGAATTATAGCAAATATTTAAAGAATAATAAAATAATATTTATGTGCTGTCGGATTTGTGGAAACAAGTTGTATATTCATCTACCGTATTTTTACTCAAATGACATGTACCCTCTACATTTGTGTGTCAACTGCGTCTTACCCCCTCAAGGTATTTTCATAAGTGCCACTATGCCAATTTTCTTTTTATATGTTGTTGTGAGAAAAATTAGCATAGCATGCTTACAAAAACACCTCTCAGTTGGGGGAGGGCGCAGTTGGCAAACATAGAAGGCACGTGTTATTTGCGTAAAAATATGATAACTCTGGCCAAATTTGAAAAATATTTACCCCATAAATAGCATCACAATTCACATATTTGGACTTTTCCAAATTTTTTTTTTTTTCCATAGACTTTAGAGATAAAATTACAAGGTGGAATGGGAGATTGAATTGAGCCATTCATATTCATAATAAGTTGCATGTTGTCTTCTGGTCAACCTATCCGGCAGGCTGCTGCTGGGAACAGAGATTATTCTGAGTATAGGGTGGCTCTAGCACTACCATGAATTAGCATTTACTCACATAAGTGAGGCTGGGGAAGAAAAAAAAAGTTGAAGAGTTATATTCTTTACTTCTTTCTAGTTCTTCTTGAAGCTTCCTATCTCAGCTGTCTGAAATAGCTTATTTTTTTACGTACTTCCTGATTGTAGTGAATTTGAGATTGACTATATACATGAAATCAGCCTGAAACTAAATGATAGTTTTGCCAATGTATTATTTGATTCAAATTCCTCTATTAAAAACAAAAATTGCATTTTAATGATAACTTAAGTGCCTGGTCTTATTCTCCAATAATTGGAAATGGAATTGAAACAAATTGCTGCAAACAGGGATTTATAGCAAAAACGTCAACTCAGCATTACTTTTTTGTTCTCTGAGATACCAACCACCTACCTTCTCCTCATAAGTAGAATCGTCTGTAGTACAGGAGCTGAGGGATAACGTAAAGCGGGGGAGGGGGTTTGGAGAGGAATGCTTTCTGATAAATCAGCTACAGACTCAACATGAATCGTCAAATTTAATATTTTAAAGATTCATGAAAAAATAAGTGATGCCAAATGTGCTTGAAGAAAAATATCTGTTTAAATGATACTAATGGTAAGGCAGAATATAGCAAGGTGAACCGCAGTGATAATATTAAATTACCCCAAGAGGTTCCCTAGTCAGAATCCCTATGCAGAAATCTGCTTGCCAACTGTCGTTCCTTTTCCCATTGGTTTAGTTAAGGGTTGAAGTTCTTCTTGAAGTTTCTTTTTTAATCATCAGATCCCGACCCTACAGTTTTCGCTGACTACTTTCCTTCAGGCTGTCTTTGCTCCTGTCAATTTAGGATTTCCAGGGAATTATTCTTCTTTGAAATGCATATTCCAGGCTTGAAATGCTGGCATATGTACACTGTAGAGTAATTGTGGAGGCCAAATGTTTAATTACACATGACAGCTGGAGCTGTAGGAGTCCGAGGCTTACTTGAAAACAACGTATGCCCCATGCAGCCTTAAGAGGAGGAACAAAATAATACATATATATATATACATAAAGAGAGAGAGAGAGAGACATGGAGGGAGGGAAGGAGGAAGGGTGAGGCAGAAAGAGAGAGTTAGAATTTGTTCCACAGTTTATTTTTTCTCCAATATTATCAGCAAAAGCTTTAATAAAAGTTCTACTATTCACACTTGAATCTATATAAGTAAACAACGTAAAAATAATGTTCCCTCAAAATCTAACCTTACAGCAAATCTTGCTAAAAATTCTGGGACACCTTTCCCCCTCTATTCTGCGTGAGCCCCTGAAGGAAGGTGTTCTATAGCATTTTGAATTCAACCATTCAGTAGAATGACATTTCTTTTAAACATAAACTCATACCAATGAAAGTTCTGTAGATAAACCCAGAAAACCCACATTTGGTTTGAACCACAAGCGATGTAAAAACAAGCTATAATATATAGGAATATATTTCCAAAGGGCTATTAGTGGGAGAAAAAAGAGCAATTAAAAACACCTAGGGAGAAAATTTTCATTAAATTGTTGTTAATAAAATGTGCTCATCTTTTAGGCAGTTACAAAATACTATGTCTCCAACACATTTTTATAAGCACAAGAGAGGAAACAATGCAATTATAATGATAATATTTAGGTTAAAAAAAAAATTAAAATTTCTCTTCGGTACACTGACAATGAAGATTTGCCAATAGCTATTTCTCTCCCGATATAACCCATTGATCATCATTAGATGATTGTAGAATAGTGAGGGCTCACAGTTTCCAAGACCATATTATGGACTTTAGATGCTTCATTTAATCTTGCTAAACAATCTCCCCAGTCCTCTAAGTTTGCTACTACTATTTACATCCCCATTTTATAGATGAGAAAATGTAAGCCAAGATAGGTTAAGAAACTCGGTTAGGTAATATAAGTGGCAGAACTGGAATTCCAGAGCCTGGATTTCTCTATACCTCCATGTTATATTACCTTCAGCATTTCATCTCTATGTATTTCTTTATTAAACGGTGCATTTGCTCTGTGCGTGTATGGGCCTGTGTGTGATTTATAATGTTAACTAACCGAGAAAACAGCTTAAATGAGTCTGAGTGGCCTTACCACACGATCACAAAACAACAAACCTGGTATGTTGGCTTTAGTTCTGTGTCTGTTATTCAAAGAAGGAAAGGCATTCTCAGGTTGTTTAATATCTTACAGAACTTAGAGGAGGGAATTATTTAAGGGTGTCAAGCAGAAGGACTCTTTTAAAGTCAAGTGTGCTTTAAATTATCTATGGCTAGAAAATAGAATAAAACACATGTAAAGGCCATTTAGCCAATATTGTCAAGCAGTTTTGATGTAGCTGAATCCTACTTTTCACTTTCTTCAATGGAAGGTATTTATGTGCATTTAAGAATTATCTAGAAATATGTGAAAGTCTGAGGAACTCTCCTTTCGGTTTTCACTGCACTTATTACTTAGCTTCGGTGGGCCACCCAAAGTGGAATTGCTTTGCCTTTATTCTGCGTTATGTACCAATGCATGTTATGTGAGATAAGACTTTCTTAAAACCTGAAGTATCGCTAAATACTTGGTTGTTGAGAAAAAAAAAAAATATATATATATATATATAGATAGATAGATATAAATAGTTCTCAATGAGTGTGTTTTCTCCCTGTGATGCAAGCTAAAGAGAACTGGCTGGACATGAATATTGAGAGCTTTCAGGGAATAACTCTGGGTAGAATTGGAAAGGCACTTTATGTAGTTATTTCATAATTGAATAGAGGTAAATGGCATTCTGGCACTGTGGAATGCACTTGGCAATCACTTTTTGGCTTCACATTCAGAACTTACCTATGAAATGAAGCATTTATATAGTTTTAAAACAGTAGAAAAACTATGATGTTTATTCATTTGCCAACTCTAAAAATATAAAAATGTAACATAAGTTCAAATTGTCATATATAATATTTAACTGTATTCCATTTGTGTAATTGTATTGGGGCCACCTGGCATTTTACAGTTTTTCACTAATTTATTTTCTTCCTTTTAAACTAAAAATTGTTTTGTAGAAAGGTTTTTTGTTTTTACTTTTCCTTTTTTTTCAAGATTCTTCAATATATGGCCATGGGCTTTATTTTAAAACTATATTTCAAAAGTAATTAATAAACTAAAAACGGTACAAACTTTATCAAGTGCTTTGGGTGGGGTCGCATCTTTCTTTTCTACCACTAAGAGGCAAGTCTTTGGGTTCTAGCCTCTGTGTAGCTTGTGGGGATCTCAACCAGGAATGACGGTTGACACTGGAAATGTGAGAGGCAAAAGTGTTTCATGGAACAAATTTTGATGAAGAAATAATAAAAAACCTAAAAAAACACAAAAACTTAATTTGCAAGATGTTAGCTTCATCATGAAGAGGGACACTGTGTTTCTAACCAGGCATTGAGATGATAGAAACCATCAAAGAATGTCAAGTCCAAAGTGACCTAGCTTATAGAACAAACAACAAAGAAACAAACCAACTTCCCAAAGCACTCATTCTCTGAAGCCTTGGAAAAGTAGCCTGATGAGGAAGGAAGATAAGTGGAATCATCACCATCTGGGAAAGGGCTTCAGAAATGCTATCCACTGCAAGGCCAAGTGGGGTGTTACCTGCTTCCTTTAGGGAGGTACTTATTTTATTGTTAGCTGATGAATGTTTATAACACAGTTAATGCATTTGAGTAATTTAGTTCGATCTTTCCTCACTGATTTTTCTTCTCAATTTTCTAAATATAGCTATTTTGTTGTCGTTGTTAGCTGATGTCAAGTAGATTCCAACTCATGGAGTCCCATGTGTGCAGACTAGAACTGCTCCATATGGTTTTCAAGGCTGTGACCTTTCAGAGGCAGATTGGTAGGCCTATCTTCCAAGGCGCCTCTGGGTGAATTCAAACTGCCAACCCTTCAGCTAGTAGTCGAGCACTTAACTGTTTACTCCATCCAAGGACCAAATACCCATTTTAGCTGTAGCATTTTCAAACAAAGCAAATGCTAGACTTTTGGCAAGTCAGTTAACCTCTCTGTGACTTCATTTTCACATCGGTGAAATGGAATATATACATGTCTACCATAGAGAGTCTCTGCTACCAAAACCCAGATAATATTGGCTCTACCTTTTCTCCTGTCTGAGACTGACCTGCTAGGCTCTGGGGCAATCAGAAGTTATAATCTTACTGTTTCTCTGTCATAGTGGAGAGTCCTTTGCAATTGATTTTCTCTGTGGTCTTACTGAGAGGATGCCAACTCCCTCTTCTCTGAAATGATCAAGAAGCATAATCTCCACCCCTTTTCCCTGGCCACCTCATACACTCAGCCTTCACTATGAACTGTGATACATATAGGAAGTAAATCTTAAGGCAATACTAGACCAAAATCATAACTGGGCGTGAGTGGGAGGATCACAGGTACTTGCATGGAGCTTTACTTTTCTCACTTCCCAAGAAGGGAGAAGGTCAGCTTAAGAAGGGTTTTCCCTTCATTGCTGATTACCTCTCCTTCCTCAGGTTCCTAACAAGAACTTCTACACTCTTCCCTTCAAGTCACCCAGACTGACCAATTCACCCCGTTATACACACATACCCTCAACAGAAGTAAGCTTCCCACCTCGGCTCTCTCCTCAAACCTATTGCTATTGAGTGGATTCTGACTCATAGTGATCCTATAGGACCGAGCAGAACTGCCCCATAAGGTTTCCAAGGAGCAGCTGGTAGATTTGAACTACAGAATCTTAAAAAAAATAAAATAAAAAATAAACACAAAAAGCCTTCAAACAAAACAAATTCTTGTTTAAAATAAAGAAAACAAATTACTGAAAAAACTGTAAAATGCCAGGTGGCCCCAATACAATTATGCAAATGGAATACAGTTAAATATTATATATGGCAATTTGAAGTTATTTTACATTTTTATATTTTTAGAGTTGGCAGTCAAACACTTAACCACTGTACCACTAGGTTCATCAAATTTGAGTGCTCCAGATTTCAGTCCGGGGGTACCAATGCTTGTCCTTGTCCGATCATGCGGTCTTTGGAGCAGCCAGTAGATTCTAATCCAGTAAACTTGGGTGATCCTGAGTATTCTATTTTCATTTAAGCCTTCTAACCAGTAAGAGATGTGGATCTGCTACTTCCTTTACTCATTGCCCTGTTAAGAAAGCACACCATTTGAATAAAATCTTTTTTCTTAGAGTCAGTAAACCTTTTCGGAGAAATAAGCACCCGTTCTCGGCGTGTGTTACTTCGGTTTATTAACCATTTGGGAACCTGGAGACATCACATGCATACGCATACAGAAGCCAAACTAAACTGTTCTTGTTATGGCCCCAGCTCCTGTTAAACTCTGTGTATTTAACACCTGCCTTCCTCTGATCTAGGCTGGGAGACTGTTTTTACAGTCGCATTATCCTTAGGTATGACTGTGCATGAGCATATTCAAATGTTTTGCATGAGATAAGATTATTGTAGAAATCAGAGCTAGTTTGCATCCACATTTCATCAAACCTCAGATGCTATCTTTGTGTAATATGCACCATTGTTACATGCATGAACCAGTGAGACCCAAAAACAGCAGCACTGCCATTATCTTGGAGAAAGTGTTTCTAAGATACTTCTCAATTGCAAATATGTTAAAGTGTGAAAACATATTCATCTTGGAACCCATGAAAGATGACGATAGGAAAAATACACATTTACCCAGTGGGCTAATATCAAAGTAAACTTAAAAGGAAAATGTAAACATTTTGTAAAATGTAGCAGAAATAATTTTTGCAACACAATATAATGTAAGTTTAGTAATTTTAATTGAGCCACGTTGCTCTTTTAACTTTTCTTTCTGGAGCTGGCTAACTTATTCGTGTCGAATATTATTTTGATATTTTTCTACCTTAAATCTCTTTGTCTTAGTTTTTCTTCCTAATATAGGCTTACCTTTGGATTTGAAAATTTGAAACCTTATAAACTCTTGTTTTTTAGTAAGACAACAGATGTTGTGTGGGAGTGTGTGTATTTTTCAGGGAGTCAGAGAATAAATAAGGCCACAATTAACTTGTGGTTTCTCTGTATGCCTACTCATTTAATGAGTTTATATGTTTAGAAGAAGCCCTTACAACAGTGCTGTCTTTACTGTCCAATACTATGGTTCACAAACAATCTGTGTTTTGCATTAAATAGTGTGTAGATACTTAAGAATGATTCTACTGTGTTATTACTGTGGATAATAATAAGGTAGACAAGAATCAGAAGTGATGATTTTAAAAGTTGAATAAAAATGACAGAACTAAAAACAAAGAATTGCAAGTGTCATGGCTATGGATTAAGCAGAGAATATTAAAAATCTTTGGACATTTTCAAGATAGTTTTAAAATAGGGAATGTATTTCCACTAACATCATTCCTTTCCTCAACAAATAGAAACTCTGAGGTATGAATGGATGTCTTCTCTTTTATTTTTTCCTGTGTTGAAAAATCAGTTATTTGCATCTCTTTTGAGATTATTACCCATCTTTAAGGGAGGAAAAAAAAAATCCTTACCAGGTTTTTTGAAAGGATTAAACATAGAGTGAAATATTTTTACCCTGAAGGGTTAATACTGGCTGGGTGTTCGGGATCATGTGTTTGTGAGTCTAAGGAATCTGAGCCTAGCTTCTAATTTACTACAGACTTTGAAATACATGTGTTGACCTACATGCCCAAGCTCAACAGACCAGCATTTAAGTAAGAGCACAGGAAAGACAGAGAAATAAAGCTGGGACACCTGTCCGGGTCAGTGTTGACCCATCATGCTTTACTAATTTTTCAGTGATCTCTGACCCAGATTTCCACAGTTCCACAGAGATTTAGATCTTTCATCTAACAAATCCTACACCTGCATTCAATTAATGAAACAAAACTCAACTTTGTTATCTGATGAACTGAGTTCCTAGAGCCATTGAAACAATTGTTTTATTATTGTCTTGACAAATTATCCTATTAACAAGTGGCTACTACAAAAATCAATTAAAATCTTGGCTGACAAGTTCTAATATAGTTGGATAAGTAGAATGGAGAATTAGATAGTAAGTTAATAGTTGATATACACATATATTTCACAAATTAGCAGCAACCAGAACAAAACCAGAAATTTGTATTGAAAAAAAGAATGCTAAATTATAGCAGGGTGTGTGGAACTTCTCAGTATTTGGTTTCAGTTTATTTCGTGTACCTCTTAGCAACTGCATGAATATCAGTGCTGTATTTTTTTTTCCAACATGTATTTCTAAACTTTCCATTCCCACTGATTTCTTGCTATTAGATTTGATAAACTACCTTGTAAAATATTTAATATGTGGACTGAAAAAATTTGGATCTTTGAACCCTTGGCCATAAAAATATGATTCATTTGTTTGCTTACTTACCAGTAATTGTTTACGCCTTGAGAATACTGAGATAGAATCCGTGGTCAAGGGAATTTAAGATTAACAAGCATTTTGACTTTAGGAATCAAAAGAATTGTCTTTCAGCAGAACCAAGGTTTACTTTTAGCTAGTGACAGAAAACACATTGATTGTTGGCATTTACTTCTGCCCTCTGAGCACCCCTCTTCACCATACTTTAAGTAAAGGTAAGTGAATGTATATGAGCTCTATAAAGACAGCATTATACTTAAGATGTTTAAGATTATACTTGAATGGCATTAAAGATATCTAAAAACCTGGTATGTGCTGTTTTGGAGAGTGGAGGAAATTAATTTCATCTACTCACTGATCTATTGCACTTGAAAGTTCCTTGGAAATGTATAACTTTAAAATACAAAAGAGAAGAAAGAATAGTTAATATCACTGAGAATGTGCCAAATGGTTCACAAAGTCAGCAGTATGCTCTCTTGTCTATAAACAGGTTTGTCGATTGCAGAAAGCATACATTTGTTCAAATGATACCTGATCTCTGTCATTCACTTAAGTGATAGAATCTTTTTTTTTTTGGAAAGGCCACCACTCAATTCTGAAGAGGGAATACTGATAATCAATGGAAAGAACTATTTAAAAAAGAAAAAGGACGTTAGAAAAAAGTGTAAACCATTCAGTTTCTTTCTTTCTTTTTTTTTTTTTGTAGTACAATGTCTGCCCTTTATTTCCTTTCCTGCCTCCAACTTGGAAAAATCTTTTTTTTTTTTTCTTTTCAGTTTTTACTTATTTATTTATTTTACTTTTTTAAAAAATTGTTCCTCAGGTGAAGGTTTACAGAACAAATAGTTTCTCATTAAACAGTAGTACACATATTGTTTTATGATATCGGTTAACAACCCCACAACACGTCAACCCTCTCCCTTCTCGACCTTTTTGTTTTTTTTGGTGAAAATATGCATAGCCAAAGATACACCATTTCAAAAATTTCTCCATGCACAATTCAGTGACATCGACTACGCTCTTTCAGTTGTGCTGCTATTCTCACTTTAAAAGATGAAGATTACGGAACAAAATAACTCACCGTTCAGTTTCTTAATGGCTCTGTTTTACCACTAGGATTCTAGAGACACTAACTTAAATAAAATGCAGAGAAGAAAGCCCAGAAACCACCAAGGATGTTGTGAAAACCTAATCCATGATACAAATTAAGAACCTTAAGTAACAACAATAAGAATTGATAGTATTTAGAATGCTTCTATATGCCTTCTATTTTTTGGTTATTTTAATAACTTACTTTTCTCTGTTTCAGAAGATCCTTAAATGATTGCCTAAACAAATATTTAGACATTAGGCAATTAGTTTTCAAATAGTTTTAGAGAATGTATGTACAAGATACCCCTTTAGTCAGGTGAGCTTCCTAACTGATGTCTGAGCATTGTCTGGGCTTCCTTTGGTGTATGATGTTGCTCTCCATGAATGTCCTCTCTACTTCAACATCCATCTAACTATGACCAAAGTTTTAAGACTAGCTTATTTTCCATCTTTACCATGAAACTACTCTTTTGCTCTCCTGTGTGAGACTGGCTGTCAACCTCACAACTATGCTCGCAGTTGAAATCTATACAATTCTTGAATTCATGTAATTACGCAGCCCAAGGAAAGACTGAGAACTGTATCAGCAAAGAGAACATGACAATTCCTAAAAAATGCTGTAATGGTTGTTCTTTGCAACTTGGGATAAAGTCGGGGATGCTACCATTTAAATGTGTTCCTTCATCTCAATCGAAAATATGGGATCCTGGAGAGGTTCAGACTAAGTGGCTAAACTGAACCAAGGTTGGCATGGTTACCACAAATAGAAGTTAATTTGAAGTGTTAATTAAATGTATCACTTGCAGAGATATTTGGTAGTGGCTAGGAGTACTGGTAGAGCAGTGGTTAAGAGGTTGGCTGCTAACCGAATCCACCAGCTGCTCCTTGGAAACCCTACAGCGCAGTTCTACTCTGTCTTATAGGGTCATTGTGAGTTGGAATCGACTGGACACCAATGGCTTCGTTTGTTTGTTTTAGTTGATCAAGGGAGTCCCTAGCTGGTGCAAATGGTTAATATGCTTAGCTGCTACCCAAAAGATTGGTGATTTGAGTCCACCTAGAGGCACCTCAGAAGAAAGACCTGGTAATCTGCTTCTGAAAAACCAGTCACTTAAGACCTTATGGAGAACAGTTCTACTCTGACACACATCAGGTTGCCATGAGTAAGAGTCAACTGGATGGCAATGGTTTGTTGTTGTGTTTTGTGTTTTAGTCAGTCAGGATGTCTCTAGGACTACTAGGGTCCTAGTTAATATGAAGACGGCCCCACCCAAGCAAAAACAAAACAAAATAAATAAAACTTTAAGCATGAAGTTCAGACTTGATTCACCATGATGGAAAGTTATGGCTTCTCATCCAGTTGAAAACGCTGAACCTGTTTAGTTGCCTAGAACCTCTTAATTGAAGGGTAGGCCAGGTACACTTGAGGAATGACTCCACAAAAACTCCACAAAGAGGTAATATAAATCCACTTCCTAGCCTTTCCCCACAAGACTTGTAGCTATGTTGCAAATACTTTGGAATGGGAAATACCCAGACATATCTGAAATATTTGAATACTAGCCCTAAATTAACAATAATTTCTGAAGACCCAGAATTTCTGTGGTCTACTGGTTTTATTAGGGACTTCTGAGTCAGATGAAAAAAGTTTGGCCAAAATCCATCATAAAAGTTGGCCCTAGTTTCTAAATACACATTTGAAATGGGCTTTCCTAGCACCTGGCAAAATCTTCACCTTGCCTGCATGAATCATGGAATGAGGGCCAGTTAAGGTTGAAATGGTCAAGTGAAAGCCTCTCAGATTGCCTCTGCTTAGCATTATAGTATGTTAATAAAATACTATATACCCTGGGATATTGTAGTTTAGTGCATCCTTTAACTGGAAAAATATTTTTGCAGGGTATAGAATTCTAGGTTGGTAGTTTTATTTTTCTTTCATTTCTATAAAGATGTTGTTCCACTGGCTTCTGGCATGCATTGTTTTCAATAAATCAGCTGTCATTCTTATCTTTGTTCCTCTGTGTATAACGTGCTTGTTTTTCCTACTCTGTCTGCTTTTATGATTTTTTCTTTGTCACTAGATTTAAGCAGTTTAATTATGATGTGCCCTTTAGTTTTTTTTTTTTTCCTCTCATACTTCTGCTTGCTGTTAATTGAGTTTCTTTAATTTATGTGTTCACATGTTTGTGAAAGTTTAAAAATTCTGGACATTTTGCTTCATGTATATTTTTCTGCCTGTCCACATTTATCTCTCCACTCTTTTGGGGGAATGTATATGTGTTTGTGTGTTTATATATATCTATACATCAGAAAACAAAACTCACTGCTGTTGAGTCAATACCTACTCATAGCGATCCTATAGAACAGAGTAGAACTGCCCCAGAAGGTTTCCAAGGCTATAGATCTTTACAAAAGTAGACTGCCATAACTTTATCCCACAGAGTGGCTGGTGGGTTTGAACCACTGACCTTTTGGTTAGCAGCCAAGTGCTTTAACCACTGTGACACCAGGGCTTCTATATATATATATCCTACAAGTCACTTATGTTTCATTCTTAAAACATACAGTTTAATCATTTCTTCTTTGTTTTAATTTGGATAGTTTCTGTTGCTGTGTCTTTGATGTTACTAATCTATTTTTTTGCAGTGTCTACTGTTAATCTCATTCAGTGTATTTTTATCTTATGCATTGTGTTTTATATCCAGATGTTAAAATTAGATTATTTTTATATTTCCTCCATCTCTCCTTTACATGCTCATGCTTTCCTTTACTTTCTTGAACATACAGATTATACTGATAGTAGGTATTTTAACATACTTGTCTACTAATTCTATCGTTGGTGTCAGCTGATCCCTCAAGGCTTGTGTTTTACCTTTGTTAGGCGGATGTAGAACAGCCTTAATCCAGGGCTAATTCAATCTCATTACTGAGGCAATATCCTTCTGGGGATTCTACTCAATGTTCATGTGTTATGAGGCCTTTCCCCTTGGATGGCGGGAACACAAACTATTCCCATCCCTGCTGAGCTTCGGGGATTATTCTACCCGATCTTTTCCAGTGGTCTTTTCCTGGCCTTAGATAGTTTTCTCCCATATCTACACTGATCAATCCTCAGTTGAAGCATTGAGAGTAACCCTCAGCAAATCTCCAGAACTCTCTATACACATAGTTGTCTTCTCTCTAGTAATTTTCCCTGTAAATTCTTGCCACCTTGGCCTACTTATAATCTAGACGATGTGTTTTCAACTCATGGAAAGAGCCAGGCTCTTTCGTGTATCTCATATCTGCACTGCATGTTGGAAATTCTCTCGAAGTAGTAGATGGCCAGTCCTAGTGCTCATTTTGTTTGTTTTGCTTTTCTCAGGGATCACTGTCCTATTCTGCCTGTTATAAAATGACTGAAAACTGTCACTTCATATTTTTTCTTTGGATTTTTAGTTACTTAAGGCAGAAGAGCAAATCTGGTACCTGCTCCTACATCACGGCTGGAAGAAGAAGTTTAGTTACTCTTAAAATATACTGTATTATTTTGATTTAGAAAACTGTTTTCCTCAGTGGAAAAGATACCCAAAATTAGAGTTGAGCATTTCTGTTAGTTTTATTTCCTCTAAGCATTATGCCACATCCTTCAGAAATAGTTTTCTCATTCCTTGGTTCATCTTCTTACTGCAAACGTTGTGAACACTCCTATTAGCATACTGAAAAATTCAGCTTGCTCTATTTTTTTGCCTTTCTGACATAGCTCATATAGACTTGTACTTTTTGTGCTCTGTGTGTGTGTGTTCACATGCACTTGTTTATGTATGCACACATATGCATACTGATTTTCATTGTAGGTTTTAAAGAGGAAGGAGATTTATGTTTCACAAGGACGCCTCTTTGCTGAGTTTTCTTTGTTGAGCTGTTATTAGTCTTCTCACTAAACAGGAGATATGAGACAGGAGTTTGTTTGACTACCTATCAAGCAAAACAGCATGCTCACTCTGTTGTTATTATTTGGTTTGATTATCTACATTAGCAAATTTCCTGGGAAAAATACCTAATTCTTCACTAAAATTGGCTCTTATTGTTACTAAGATGATCGCTAACAGAATATATTTGGAATATTTTTGTAAGACATGAAAAATGAGAATTCTCTTGAGAAATCTAAAATCAATTCATTTTTGCACAACTCAAACTATAGTGGTTTAAATAAGATCACTTGGACTCATCTACAGAATGTGAAAGAAAAAAAGTGTAAAACCAAATATTTGAGCTATGACAATTTACTAATAAAAGACTATGTGTATGTGTTTGTGTGTATGAATATTTACATATATGAAAGTAAATATGTGTGTGTGTCTGTGTATAGTCATGTAGATATAGATTCAGATATTTATTTGTAGAGAAAAATGATATATAACATACATAAATATAAATGCTTACAATAAATCCTTTATAACATTTATGATGACAGCTATATAAAATACATTGTCCATGTAGGCAAATTAAAATATAGTTATAATAAAATACGATTAATCTAAATAATAATATATTGATTTATTAAGTATAAAGATATGGTTCTTTGATATTTTGCAAGTCTGGCCGTTAATAATGTTTTATTAAACAATTGGAAGAATAATTAACCAAAAAAACTCCCTTATAAGTGCTTATTTCCAACTAGTGTACCTTTTATTTTTTAAATGATGCTCAGAAAATCTTACACATTTACCTATAAAACTGTACAAATGGTAAGTTAAATATAACTCACTTAGACAAAGGAAAATATTGCAAGTGAACACAAAACTGAGAGCTAACTTTTTAGTTTTAAATGAACCACTTATAGGAAATCTTTCCAAGAGATCATTTCCAGGTTAGAATTTGCTTATTTATCTTATATTTTGGAAATATTTTAATTATAAATTTAGTTTTATTTAAACGAATTCATTCTCTGAACTTCAGCATATCCTTAAGCTTTGAATTGTTTTCTTTACTAAAATAATGTATTATATTTGCTGTATATTTTTAATTATTAGATACTTTCATTACAGAAATCATTTCTTGCTTTCTTTAACCATTTTGTGGCTTGTTGATAAATAAAATCTTTTAAAAATTATTTATTTATTTGTTTTCATTCAATACCAATCAATATCTCTTGACCTATAAAATGGTACACCCATTTTGTTTAATGTAGTGAAATTTTATTAGCCATTTGTCATGGAAAAAATAAAATAATTTTTTATTCCAGTGCATTGGAAACCTAAGCAGATGTGGAGCTGAGATTATCATGAAGGGGTGAGTAAAAATGAAACAACTGACTGTCATTCTAAGATTTTAATGCCATTTCCTTCCATAGCTCTTCGTTGTCTTTAGGAAAAAGTGTATTTCTGTGACGGCATACAAAACCCTCCATAGAGTAGCCCATGGAGCCCTGGTGGTGCGGTGGTTAGGAGCTGTGGCTGCTAACCAAAAGGTCAGCAGTTTGAATCCACCAGCGTCTCCTTGGAAACCTTATGGGGCAGTTTTACTCTGTCCTATAGGGTCACTATAAGTCAGAACCGACTCCATGGCAATGGGTTTGTTTGTTTTTTTTTTGGTTATAGTGGCCCATGCCCAATTCTTCAACTCATTGTCAACAGTCTCTTCCTCTGCATTCATTACACCAGCTATAGTTGAACATTTCAAGTTTCTGGAACATCCCATATGTCTCAAACCCCGTACTCTTCTCATTCCACCTCACTGCCTTGCTCACTTTAGATTTCACCTTCTCATACTAGGGTGAGAGCAGTTTCCTAATAGACTGCTTTGCATAGGATAAATTCATTCTGGCTTTAGCTGGCTCTGGTCCCAATTTCCAGTGTAGAAATACAGATCACACTTAGCATGTGGTAGAACGGGCCCAGCAGCTGGAATATTTTCCCCCTTTGACGACCGTCTGAATCTTTAGAGAGCTCTCATTGCCAGACCTGGCAGCTTTTTCACTGCCCCACCAAGAAGAATCGGACACAAATAATGAAAACAGCATGTTTCTCTCTGAATCAACACACAGCCTACTATGGGAAGCTATACTTTAGAATTAAACTAACCTTATTTCTAATATTTGAAAAAGTTTTTTCTTTCCAATTATTAAGCTAAGTATTTCTACATCTAATGAAAACTCATATACTCCAATGGAAGTTGCAGTGACATTTTACATCCTGACTAATTTCTGCAGTCTAAGTAATATACGCAGTCATAAAACATACGTATCTGTGACTATCCGTTCATAGCACCATGCTGGGCACAGCAAAGACCAAATTAAACAGACATGTTTTTGTTCAGTTTTCAGACAATTTGAGCAAATGGCAAAAAACATTCCAAAGACTATCACCCCTTACTGATACATGCTTCACCCAGCAAATTTCAAAATGTTGATGTTTTTCCTTAAAGTACATACTGCTTTTATGCTCTTTAACCAAAATTATTGCTGATGATGCTTCTTTTCCTTCTTTTCTATTGGTGTTTATTTCTCTTTAAGGTATGACTTCCCAAGTCAGTGCACAACAGAATTTCTTCCCAGCTCTTTGGTGTGCTGGTACGCTAAAATCTTTCACAGGTCAAATTCCCCACACTTCAGTGACCTCCTATGGGATCAAGTCTCTTCTATCAGCAAAGTTGAGAGGTCTTTTTCCCACCCATAGCCAAAGGAGTCATTTTTTAACCAAGCTGCCTTAACCTTCCTTTTTCCTCCCCATTAAATTGTCTCCACAGGAAGCACCTCTTGCCCTGGTCCTATTGTTGCTCAATTTCAATGTCACAGCTGCAGTTTTCCCACTGTTTTAGTCAAAAGCTGATGCATGCTTTAGAGGCCTGGAAACTCCCGCTTCTGGAAAAGACCTGAGGGCTCACGAAATCTCCTTTGGAAGGGGAGGAGTAGTCCCAGCTGTGAAAAGTGCGAAGTGGGAAATGTAGCAATAGCAAGGCCTAGAGAATGGAAATTTCACTGGCCTGAGAGCTAAAGTATGTACCAGGGTAAAATCACCACAAAGTTATAGTAAAGCAAAAAGTGAGATTTTATTCGGCATATGTTCAAAGAGGCCGAAGTGGGAACACAGACAAGCATGCCGCCAGAGCCACGTCTGTCCGAGTCCAAGGAAGGTTGCAGAATCATCAGTATATATTACCATTGTTGTTGCTGTGTGTGGTCTAGTCGATTTCGACTCACAGGGACCCTATAGCACAGGGTAGAACCGTCCCATAGGGTTTCCAAGGAGTCGATGGGTAAAATCATTGAAAGCTTCACCTTTTCACAGATTGGTTAAAAACTACCAAATCACCATGATTCTACAATCTGAATTGTTTTTCTTAATAATTATTGGTACAGGTTTCTATAGCGACAGTCGGGAAGGTCTTCATTGGTCCAACAAATATTACTAATTACTAAACCCTAATAAAAAGAAGTAAGAGTGGAAAGTACGTGGGTCTTTTGTAATGTATTTTATGACTTGTTTATGTGAAAGATTCCCTAAAATATGTTTTCCAAGATTGTCCTAGCTATTGTCTTTATACCTCAGGGCCCAGCTGATGTGTCCTTGTGAATTCTTGTAAATCCACCTCCAGCTGGGTCACGTTCTTCATATTCAAGGACAGGGAATAATGGCTCCAGTTTTAATCTCAGGTAAAAAGCACAGATTTTAAGCTCCAAGCATATAGAACATCCCTTATGAAGAGGAGAAAGAAACAATCTATTAACGTGGCTTTGATTTGTTATTCAACTGTTTTCTAAACTGTTCTGTTGTGCTTGGCTTTTCACTTTGCTATCACTGCCCTCAGGTAACCGGCATATCTACTGGGATAACAAAAAACCCGTTGCTGTCTAGTCAATTCTGACTCATACTGACCCTATATGACAGAGTAGAACTGCGTCATAGGATTTCCAAGGAGGCTGGTGGATTCAAACTGCCAACCTTTTGATTAACAGCCTGAGCTCTTAACCACTGTGCTGCCAGGGCTCCATCTACTGGGATATTACCACTTTGGAATTTTCATTTTTATTTTTCCTCCCTGATTTTCCCTATTGGTTTCTCATCCACTCAGGAATATACGTGTTTCCCTGAGGTCATACACTCCATAGACCAGGGCAGGAGCGCGGCAAGATGGAAAACAGAGGCAACTGGTCCAAACTTTCTAGCTTTTGTTTCCCAAAATCCATGGATGTTAAGGCAGGTTAATGTTACTGTTGTTTATTTACTTATTTATTGATTTATATTTTTGAAAATCCCAAAAAGTTAGAGAAGCAGCCACATCAAATTTCTATCATTCCCTAAAAGCACCCACTTTCAGTTACCAGTCTTAGCACTTTCTATCCTCTTCCCTGGCTCAGCCGCCTCTCTGCACTTGGCTATTGCTAATCATCCATCCTTCTTACCTTACTGGCCACCACCCTAAGGAGCCCTGGTGATACAGTGATTAAGAGCTCAGCTGCTCACCAAAAGGTCAGCAGTTCAAATCCACCAGCCACTCCTTGCAAACCCTATGGGGCAATTCTACTCTGTCCTACAGGGTCGCTATGAGTCGGAATCGAGTCAGTGGCAATGGGTTTGTTTTTTTTGGTTTTGTAAGGAAGGAAGCCCTTTAAAATCTCCTGTTTCTGGGTTAGGTGCTTCTTCGGTGTGATCTGCTGATATCTAGGTATTTGCCTGTCATGGTTCTTGTTGAATGGCTTTACAATCTCGTGTTTAATTGTTAGTCTCACCATGAGATCTTAAGTTGTTCGGGTATTTTGGGTATTTTTTTTTCATCATTGTATTTCTGTCAGTCACGAAAAAAAACTCTGTTCCTATTTCATGTTCAATGTATATCTGTTGAATTAAAGTGCATAATATGCTTTTGATAAAACTTTGTTTCTTCTTCCTCAGTGTTTATTAAAAATGTGGAAATGAAAGTACTTTCCCACGAGTGTTTTAACAGAAGAATGATAAAAAAAAGTCTCTCCAAGTTTACAACTCATTATAAAATATGCCTGTTGCCGTTGAGTTGATTCTGACTCATAGCAACCCTTTAGGACAGAGTAGAACTGCCTCATTGGATTTCCAAGGAGTGACTAGTAGATTCGAACTGCTGACCACTTGGTTAGTAGTCCAGTTTAACCACTGCGGCACCAGAGCTCCATTATCATAAAATATAATTGAGCCAGAATTTTTTACATTTAATGATTGAATTAGATGGCTCATCCACTAATGATTTAGTAAGAACATGTTGGAATGGTAGATAATACAAATGATGGAAAAATATGATGTATGCTTTTTAGTCTTATGATGTGTGAGCGTGTGTATGTGTGTGTGAGAGAGAGAGAAAGAGAGCTAAAGCTCCACATATACCCACACACACGTACAAGAAGATAGTCCCTTTGATGAAGTAAATTTCAAACGCTTGGCTACTAACCGAAAGGTTGACAGTTCAAACTCAGACAGTAGCTCTCTAGGAGAAATACCTGGTGATCTGTTCTCACAAAGATTACAGCCTAGAAACCCTATGGGGCAGTTCTACTCTGTCACATGGGGTCTCTATGAGTCAAAAATCAACTTGACAGAATCTAAAAACAATAACGAAGCTATAAATACAAAATGTAAGGAGTCTTCAGTAGAGAGGGAAGCAACTTCTAAATAGGTTAAGTTAGACGATTTCGAGACAATAATTTCAGAGAATGTTACTAACAAACATCTTGATGATTATATTCACAGATATCCAGAAGAGAATAATATAAAATATTAATATTAATAAAATTAATAATTGCAGTAAAAAGGACCAAAGACAAAGTATAATTCTTTATTTTAGAGTTGATATTCATATACAATATTAGCCAAAATTTGGGTAAAATAATTAGAATCTATGCATTATTCAATAAAGATGAAAAGTATGAGAATTTTTAAGGATCTATAGTTTTAAAAAAGACTTAATTATTTCATTAAATATTTAAAGTAAACACATCTTAAATGATACCTGGGTATAAAATATTTCTGTTTTAATCTGTAACAATTTTGCACAAACAGATACACACACAAACAGTAACTTAAAAATTCATTTTGTTTTAATGTATTTAATATCTTGATAACTTTAATTTTGCTTATCTTTAAAATAAATCACAAAAATCTGTAGGCTACATTAAAACTTATTTATTTAAACAAAAACATAGTTAATACTTACACAGATACAATAAATATACTTGTTTAAAAGTTAATTTATTTATATATTCATCTAAATAATCATGCAATGTAATTTTTAAATACTGCTAACATTCATGTCTGATATTTTCCCACATTTGTTAATGATTTGTCTATCATAATTTAATCATGATACATGGACATATTTACCACTGCTCAAAATTTCTGCTTCACTACATACTAAGCACATAGCTTAGTGATCACTATAGTGTATCATTTTTAACATGAAGGCTAGTGAAATAATTTGCAGCTATAAAACGTGTTTTATTTGCTTCTGTTATATATGAGATGGTTTCTTAGACTATACCTCAAGGCAAAGTTAAGACCATATTAATTTTTAAAATGATTTTAACACTAATTTAAAAAAGAAACAAAACAAAAGCCTATTGTTCAGTTTCCAAGGATGTAAATCTTTACAAAAGCCGACTGCATTATCTTTCTCCTGCGGAGCAGTTGCTGGATTCCAAGCGCTGACCTTTTGGTTAGCAGCCAAACGCTTTAACCACTGTGCCACCCATGCTCCTACACTGCTAACTTTAGCATCCAATAAATCTTCACACATACCAGCACAATCATTTGAAGCTGTTCTTTCTCATCAAAGTGTTTTACATTTGAGATGTACATGAAAGTATATAAAAAAAGGAAAGAAAGTGTTTTTAGTCAGGAATAGAATGATTTTATTAGCTATAAAAATATACAAAATCTAGTTTTTTTTTAAAAAAATGTTATCATATTTAATTATGTTAGAAACCTAAATGTCATGTTCATGGATAAAAAAGGAAAAGTATCAGGTTAATTGCATAACATTTATTACTAAAAGCAGGTACGTTTTAAAATGTGAGTGGCATAAACAGGAAAAGTAAATTTCAGGGTCACAGAATCCCACAGAAAACAATTTTCCAGAGATTATCTAGTTTGTTTCTCTAATACTTTCCAGATAAC